>NW_024825331.1:0-1607 GCF_019175285.1 Sceloporus undulatus
AGTGATGGGGGATGGAGGGCCTTCTGTAGGGAGGCAGCTTTGGGGCTGGAAGCAAGGAAGGCCCCTTCTCCTCCTCCTCCTCCTCCTCCCTCCAAAAGAGACAGAAAGGCTACTCTGGCTGCCAGGCCTCCTCTTCCTTCTTGGAGGTCTCTGTGGGTCTATGAGATTTCAGAGGGGAATCAAAGGGTGTCTCTGTGTGAATATATACATCTGGTTCTGTTCAGGCAAAAGGGGACCATCTCTGGTGTTGAAGCTCTTTCCAGACTCCTCTCCAAAGGCTGAATAATGGAGAGAAGGGGCTCTGGCTCTGTTTCCTTCATTGCAAACAGTTGGTCTTCTTTCAACTGGGATGGACATCCTATCGCCCACCAGATGTTTACAGACTACAGCTCCCATCATCCCCTTGGACAGTATAACAAATAAAAGAAGGATGCTGGGAGGTTAGTACACTGACAGCGGGAGGCCTAAAGAAATCCCATCCCTAGTTTAGGACTAAGCCTTGTGTGTAATCCCAGCTAGAGGGATTTGGGGTTGGTTTTCTTAATGAAGAAAGAAGGAACCCAAGACAAGAGCCTTTTCCTGTTCCTTCGTCTGTTCAGTTGGCTTCACTCTGGAGCAACCCTAAGAAGGAGGGAACTCCAAAGACCTTGTTATTAACTTATTGAACAAGGTCTTGCAAGCTGAAAGTCTTCCTTTCCTTGACTCAGTCCACCTCCATCCACTCTTTCTCTTTCCTGATGCCTTCCACCTTACTGACCATCCTCCTTTTTCCCAGTGAGTCATGTCATCTAACTATCTGCCCAAAGTACAATAGCTTCATTGATCTTCTAGGAAAGGTTGAGGCTTGCTTTGCTCTGAGAGCCACTGAATTCTATCTTTGGTGGTCCATGGAAGACTGCATAAGTGTTGCACATGTAAAACACCTCCATTTGTACTTTCTGCAGGTGTGCAAAGAACCAAGATGGCCTCCAAAGGAAGGAAGAGAGGAGAAACTACCCTCAGTTCCTCCTTTGAGGAAGAAAATAGAGGAAAGAAGACCTTGGGGACAGTAAATGTTCAGCCCTCCTTTTTTGCAATGGAGCCATTGGGAATTTAAGAGACTGGGATGCAATGGGGTCAGTGATGTACAATCCTCTGTCTTTCAGTGATTAGTTGATCCGTGGTTCCTGCCATCTTGCCCTTGCTTCCCTTCCCAGCCAATCAGGGCCAGGGATGGATTGAGGGATTGGGATTTCAGACAATCAGGGCCAGGGATGGATTAAGGGACTAGGATTCCAGCCAATGATGGCCCCTCAGAGTGTCCTCAGGAGGACTTCTTCTGTTCCTGCCTTTGTCCTTCTGTGGAAAATTGATTAAGGGAGAAAAAGGTGACAAATGCAATGAACTCTAAGGGAAGGTTATTGTTGGGGTATCTTTCCCCTTTTTGTTGGGTTGTTTTTAGTGGTTTTAATTCTGTGGAGAGTTTGTTTAATTGGGTTTTAGGAATAACCTTTTGAGGTTTTTACTTATGTTTTTGCATATTCTTTGGTCAGCATTGGTTTTAATTCTTGTTAGCCACTCCTGCAGTCCCAGGGCTGGGGAAAAGACAGAAGGTGGGTGGGTGGAAG
>NW_024825332.1:0-1607 GCF_019175285.1 Sceloporus undulatus
TCAAAACTTCAGGCACATTGCCACAATGGAAAGGCTTTTATATTTTAAACGAAATCAGACAGTTCCAAAATTTTGCATAGCCCTTTTATGCTTTTGATTTATTAGAGGTGCCATGAAAAGAGAAGTTCTTTATAACAGACTTTGGTGACTAACAGTATCCAGGAACAAAACTATAACAGGAACCATGAAAGCACAGCTAAGTCCGTCTTGAAGCCCAAAGCCATGTTTTAGCTAGCAACACCAACTCCAAATCACATCTAATCTAAAAAAGATGAAACTGGGACAATGTCTTCCCATCTATGCATTCTTGTTGGTACTTAGCCTTAGTTTTCCATTTTCCCATCCAGATCTGTTGCTGCGATCCCTCTCTAGACTTCTCTCTCTGTCTTGGGTTTGCAGATGAGATCGATCTCCAATCAGTCTTGGGAAATGTACATCTGGGTAGACATCCCTTGTAACTTTGCATTTTGTATTCCTCTTCACCAGGATGACATTTCTCTATTTGGGTCCAGTTTCTATCAAAGATATGTATTTCTGGTTGTCAGCTTAGGAAATGCTCAACTTTAGCCCTCTTCAACAGTCCACAAAATCTCAGCAAAATTGGAAAAACTTTAAACAAAGTTTGGACTTTTGTTTTCTTCTTGGGACGGACAGGACAAAAGTTTTAGCCATGCTTTGGCAATCTAGCCCTCTAGTGATCCCTTTTAAGTAGTGCAGGAAAACGCTCAACCTCTCAGCTCTCTTGAACATAAAACCTTTCCCTTTGCAATTCTAAGAGAAGTTATTCAGTTCTTTCCTCAGTTCCTGGCTCTCCGAGGACTAAAGATCACTCGACTTATCTCCCTTTGTTTGCTTTGTTGGCAGTGAAGAAGCCTTCTTCTTTTCAGTTCCTTTTCTGCTTTGGGCATTTGCTGGAACCAGGATTTCAACTGCAGCTTCAGTCATTAACATCGCCTTTTCCTTCACTTGCAAAAACATTTTTTCCTCAAAAGCTGTTGGCAATCTCCCCTGTTTTCCTTATTATTATTTTGTATGTTTTTGCTCTGATGGCTCTGAGCAATACAGCTTCAGGATCTCACTTTGATTTGGATTTCCTGCATGGCAAAATAAGGTCTCTTCCAACTCTATGAGTCTATGATTCTATGATTCATGGATTAATCCACAACTACAAAGCTCTAGTAAGTTGTAACTTTTGCTTCTTGTTTTTAAACCATTATAACAACAAGGCTTTTTCTCTCCTTTGACTCAGTTTCCTCTGTTATCTTTCCTTTCTCCTGGGCCCTGGTTAAATCTCATTGCTGCCAGATGTTCTTTAGTATTTAGGGGGTGTTCTCATAAAATTCCCACCTCGCTAACTAAGATTTTTCCTAGATTCATGACTGTATGAGGATGAAAGGTTTCCAAATTAATCCAGAGTAAATAACTGGGCACCATTATGGACTAGGTATCACTGCTAGTGTTACTTCAGGAAGTTGTAGGACTAGCCATTATTATTATTATTATTCACCTTGATTTATGAAGCGCTGTAAATTTACCCAGCGCTGTAGATGCCATCTTTTTAGTGAGAGGGTTCCCTGCCCTGGGGCTTCCAATCTCAAAAGACATGA
>NW_024825333.1:0-1607 GCF_019175285.1 Sceloporus undulatus
TCTTGGATGAAACAGATTATCTGGACCCATATCAAACTGGCTTCAGGATGGAATACGGAGTCGGGACTGCTATGGTTGCCTTAGTAGATGATCTCTGCTTGAGTAGTGACAGATGAAGTGTGATCTTGTTGATCCTTTTGGATCTCTCAGTGGCTTTCAATATCATTGATCATGGTATCCTCCTGGAAACCCTGAGGGAATTGGGCTTTGGGGGCACTGCATTGGGCAGATTCCAGATGGTGATGCTTGGGGAAAGTTGCTTCTCCTAAAGGGAGCTTGAATTTGGCATCCTGCAGAGTGCCATCCTGTCCCCAATGCTCTTTAACATCTACATGAAGCCTCTGGGAGAGATCATCTGAGGTGCTATCAGTTGCTGGTGACAGCCAGATATATCTCTCCATGCTGCAGACCTCAGTGTCAACAAAGGAAGGCATCTCCCTTCTAAATGAATGTCTTGAGAAAGTAATGGGCTGTATGAGGAAAAACAGATTAAAACTGAATCCAGATAAAACAGAATTACTTGTTGTTGGATATCCTAATCCAGGTATGGAGGTTTGTCAACCGGTCCTGGACAGGGTCACACTTCCCGTAAAGGACGGTATTTGCAGTTTGGGGGTGTTCCTGGAACCATCGCTCCAGATGTCAACTCAGATAGATGCTATGGCCAAGAGTGCATGTTATCAGTTTCAGTTGATACACCAACTGCCTCCCTTCCTGGAACCTGAAGACCTAAAAACTATGATGCATGCACAGGTAACCTCACGTCTTGACTTCTGCAATGCGGTCTACAAAGGGCTACCCTTCAACCAAGTCCAGAAACTTCATCTAATTCAAAATATGGCAGCCAAAGTGGCCACTGGAAGATCTAGAGGTGACCATATTAAACCTATAATAAAGTCTCTTCACTAGTTGCCTGTTAATTTCTGGGAATAATACAAAATCTTGGTTATAACCTTTAAAGCCCTTCATGGTTTGGGTCCAGCTTACTTATGGGATCCCCTTCTCCCATACAATCCGACAAACACATTGAGGGCATCTGGTAAAGTCTTACTCTGGCTGCATTTACCCAGAGGACCTCCTCTTCTGTCACTTCCAAGTTAAGAAATAGCCTCTGGAAGAGATCTGATATATCCCCAGTCGTTAAGGCTTTAAAAAGGCAACCAAGTCGTATTCTCTTTCCAGATTAACATTCCAGCAATCTCCTATTAATTTAATTGATTTTTCAACAAATGCTCTAACTGCCTCTGCCCTTGTGATGATCTCCTGTGGTCCAAGAAGCCAGACTGCGGCTTTCTTACGGCTCTTAGCCCAGCAGACTCTTACATTCCTGAAATCACGCTGCCATCACCCAGTGAATTATAAAAGGATTTCCCTTAACCTACACTGGGACCAGTTAAGGAACCTTATTTCTCCTCCTTTACTGATCTTCCCAAGCATCAACTGAGCCAAGACACGTTTAAAAGTAGTGTCGAGTAGTAGATACTCCAAGGAGGTATGTATTATAAATAGCAAAATATAACTAAAATATAAGTCATACAAGGTATTAAGAGTCTTGCAGGTACAATATTTGTAAGTATATAATATTCAATTAATACAAGCTATTAAAA
>NW_024825334.1:0-1241 GCF_019175285.1 Sceloporus undulatus
AGAAACCTTACAAAGTGGAGAACAATAGTGCCTCACTAAAACTAGAAATTCCAAGATTCCACAGGAAGTTGTTATGACAATTAAATTACGTGTGAAAGGGAAATAGGAATGGTAGTACAGCACAAGTTGAACATGTGTCAACAGTGTGATGCAGCAGCTAAAAAGGCCAGTGTGATCCTAGGCTGTATCAATAGGAGTATAGTGTCAAGATCAAGGGAAGTAATAGTGCCAATCTATTCTGTTTTGGTCAGGGCTCACTTGCAATAATCCTGTGTCCAGTTTTGGGCACCACAATTTAAACAGATGTTGAGAAGTTGGAGCATGTCCAGACGAAGGAAACCAAAATGGTGAATGGTCTGGAAACCATGCTCTCTGAGGAATGACTTAGGAAGCTAGGTATGTTTAGCTTGGAGAAGAGAAGGCTAAGAGTGGATATGACAGCCCTGTTCAAATATTTGAAGAGATGTCATATTCAGGATGGAGCAGGCTTGCTTTCTGCTACTCCAGAGAAAAGGGCATGGAACAATGGATGCAAGCCACAGGGACAAGAGATTCTTCTTAAACTTTAGGAGGAACTTCCTGAGAGTAAGAGATCTTTAACAGTGGAATATACTCCCTCAGAGTTTGGTGGAGTCTCTTTCTTTGGATGTCTTTAAACAGAGGCTGGATAGCCATCTCTCGGGGGTGCTTTGAATTTCTATTCCTGCATGGCAGAAGATTGAACCGGATGGTCCTTGTGATCTGTTTCAACTGATTCTAAAATTCTAAAGGGGAATCATAGCGCTCTGACAGTGAATTATGAAAGGGCCCTCAGTCTTCACAGGAAGTGCAATGGATTCAGGTTCCTTACCCACAGAGGCCACATTGTCATAATTCTCCATCATTACAGAACTGTACATCAGTCTCTGCTTCTTTGTCAACAGTTTCCATTCGTCCTCGGTGAAATATACCTCCACATCCGCAAAAGTCACCTGCAACAGAAAATAGCAGTCATCCAGAGAATGACTAAACAAAAGAGGAGGAAAGCACATGGTGCGTCACAAATATTATTTCAACACTTCAGAATTCAGTCCAGGAAATAAACTTTAAATTCTGCAATCAAGAAAAAGGTACAGCCTTTGAGATCCAGTTTGTCTTGCATCTTTTCAATATAATACATAATATTATAAACAATATAATGTAGGCCATTTCTGGAATATTATTGATTGATTAGGATACTGACTATCACAACATGTATAGTA
>NW_024825334.1:1341-1607 GCF_019175285.1 Sceloporus undulatus
AAAGCTACAGCCTTTGAGATCCAGTTTGTCTTACATCCTTTCAATATAATACATAATATTATAAACAATATAATGTAGGCCATTTCTGGAATATTATTGATTGATTAGGATACTGACTATCACAACATGTATAGTACATTTAGTCACCAATGAATTATAGTACATTTAGCCATATATCACCTAATTTCAGAGGCAAATTTTAAAAAACAGTTTAGGGAATACTCAAACTTGAGGACCACTTGGCCTACCCTCAATTTAGGTACAAA
>NW_024825335.1:0-1607 GCF_019175285.1 Sceloporus undulatus
CCTAAGTATGTGATACATTAGAATCAATGTAGTTAATGTTCCTGTTTTCACCTTAAACTTTATTGGGATATGGTCTGTGGTGGTTTGGGTTGTTGTTGTTGTTGCTTGTTTAGTTTTTGCTTCTTAGTGTAAATACTTTTTTATGAACTGTATGCCCAGTGTATGCAATGATTTCTCTTGTTCCCTGGAGACAAAAAAAATCTGGCAATTATCTACAAACAATTGTGCTTACAGGATACCAATGAAAATGGCAACTCCAGGTCAGACCTAGTGTCTGAATAACTGAGGATGAGGAAAGTCATAGGCATAGAGCAAGCAAGGTGATAAATGATCACTATTCAGCAAGAACATATTACTGGATTGTTCAGTACTGAGGATGTGTGACCTGGAAAATTTTATATGTCAAGACTTAACTGAATCATTTTGGCATATTGGGGGAAAAGAAACTTCCTCCTCTGGCCACTATGATTGATGTCCCTCTAGTTTGCTCCTTTAGCCAATATCCAGTGATGCTAGGTTGACTAAATTCCTATTTTCCATCCCTTAGATTTCCAGCTCAAAACTTGTGCAGGCCTCATTTCTGGCACCTACCATGTAGCGTGCAGCATTGTTTGTTAATGGTGTGCTTAATGAAGCATTCCTTTAACCACAGGTCAGCTGTGGAATTACTGCCAGTCGATTTAGTGACAGTTATCAAGTTGGATGGTTTCATAAAGGGTACTGGACAAACTTCTGAAGACTCTGTCAAACAAAGGTTATTAGTCATATTGGATATAAACTTCCTCCATTACTGAAACTGGTGTGTCCCTTTCTATAAGTTGCTGGAAAGCATGAAAGGTAGGATGCTTTCATGTCTTGCTTACAGGGTTCCCATAGCCAATTTGTTGGGCACTGTAGGGAAAGAATTCAAGATTAAATAGACCTTTGGTCTAACCAAACATCAATCTTTTTTACTTGTATGCTTTTATATTCTTATATTCCACTGTTCTTTTAACTGCTCTTTCTGTTTGTTTTAAAAAAGAATTAAAAACCAAAAACTTTCCAGTACAGGAGGGTTTTTTTAGTGAATCCCTTTTGAATGTGGTTCAGGATCCTTGAGACTCTAGCTCCATAGTCAAGGATGTTTTCTACAACCTTCCTGGCTATCTATATTTCTCAATCTGAAAAAGTACTATGGGAAGAGTTTTCTTGTTTTTCCCTCGACTTAAACTGAAGTAAAGCTTGGACAAGTTGTTAGGCCTCCTATTGCACAATGTACATAAAAATGACTTTTTAAAAAGATGGCAAGAGGAAAGATATCTTCATTGACAATATTGAATTAACTAGAAAGCCCCATTAAGATGTATCTAAGACTTTCCCCTCAAATACTCTTGTAAATACATCCAAATACAGTACCAGAACGTCTACAAAAACTCTTCTAAGGACCAAATTGTAAAAGTCACTGCACTGGGAGAGCTCAGACAGACAACACTGAGAGTTTGCAGAAATGAGATCCAGTATGGTGTAGTGGTTTAAGCATTGGACTACGACTCTGGAGTTCAGGGTTTAAATCTTCTGCTTGGCCATGGAAATCCCTTGGATGACTTTGGACAAGTCACACTCTCTCA
>NW_024825336.1:0-1607 GCF_019175285.1 Sceloporus undulatus
TGTCTTCCAGGCCTGGCCTCTCTCCCCCTCAAGATGGTGGTTGGAGGAGGGCTCTTTGTCTTCCAGGCCAGGCCTCTCTCCCCCTCAAGATGGTGGTTGGAGGAGGGCTCTTTGTCTTCTGGGCTCTCTGAAGGGATTCTCCCTGGTTGTCTTGGGAGACATCAAGAGGGAATGCTGTCCTGCAAAACCCATCCCCATAGTTTCTCTGGCAACAGCTTGGGCTCCCCAAATTCGCTTTGCCAGAAGCCTCCCCCAGCCTGGGGTCTTTCTTCCAAAGCAGCAAAAGTGCTTTGGGCAGTTTTCTCTCACTCAACCATCCTTCCCCACGAATAATTGCAGGACTCATAGGCATTTTAAGCACCTCCTCATTGGCTCTTTTATAACAAACCGCGAAATTTAAAAGTGACGTTATGATGACGTTGCTTTGATTGACAGCCCCAAAATGGTGAGTGGGAACGAAATAAGGCTAAAACCTATTTATATATACACCGTTTTATTTGAATAGGAACGAAAGTGGATCACTTAAAGCGAATCGATTGGTAAATGAGAACGAAGGAAAAAAGTGATTCAGAACGCGGGATAAGACCAGGGTTATTTTGAATCGATTTAACTGATACCAGTATATTTTAAAGCGTTGTAAATCGCAAGTGGGAACCACCCCGATGATGAAGTACATGTATCTGGCTTCACTTCTGGTGTCCCCTTGAGTCTACAGCATCAACCTCAATAGGCATTAGCCTTTGCTGCTACTAGTTTAAAATCACCTCTTGAATGATGTATCATGAATAAACGTATATCATAACTACAGGTATGACAAGATCCTTAGCAAAGATCCTTTGTCTCAGTAGTCAAACATGTCGTGTGTTTTCCCAGAGCAGAAAGGAAGCACATTTTGACTCTACCACTGGCTAGGGGACTAGAGAACATAGGGCAGTTGTGTCCCTTGCCCACCCAGAAGATGCTAACAGAAGGCTACCATGGCTTCATTTTCAAGCAGAGAAGAAGCAGCTCTGGGGAATTTAGGCCTGGTACAGACCGCCGGTTTGCGGCGGCCTGGGGCCAATTCTAGGGTTCCGGAGTGCACAGCCTCCACACACTCCAGAACCCTAGCACATATGGATGGCATCATCTTTACATGGTGCTGTCCATATGGGGCGTGCATGCATGATGCAAGCATGGTGCCATGTCCACACCTCTGGGTGCCATGCTTATGTCATGGATGCGCGACAGGTGCAGTCATGGTGTGCAGAGTGCTTTTTGCAGGTTCTTTTTACTCCAGATGGACGCCACATGGTTTGGCTGCTGCGACGTCCCTCTGGAGTTAAAACAGGAGCCTCCAGTCAGCCATTTTCGAGCGGTCTGTCAAGCCCCTTGGCTTGCTTCTTCTGGCCCTGGACTGCAAAGATGAAGGGGGACTTCATGGGGGCAGCCAAGGGCAGTGTTGCCAATTTCGCGACTTTCACACGAAAACGGGGACTTTTCAGAGCTTTTCGTGTGATTTCCGCGCCTTGCTCTAATTCAGTGCCTTTTCCGTGCCTTTGGCCAGTTTCAGCTGCAGCCGCAGCAGAGCAACCAAAACCCTTTGGAGTGTAACAGTTTTCAGCCAA
>NW_024825337.1:0-308 GCF_019175285.1 Sceloporus undulatus
ATTTTATGTGTGTATATATATCTATATATGTATATATATATATATATTTGGTTTAATAGACATAATTTACACTGTTTTATTATTTTATTGCTCTATTTTGATGAAAATTTGATATGTTTTGATATAATTGTATTTTGAAATTATTGTAAATTGTGAAAATGTTACTTTTTGTAGTATGGTTTTTAACAAATAAAAAAAATTTGCCTAAAAAAAAAAAAAAAAAATTTGCCTAAAACCCTAACCCTAACCCTAACCCTAACCCTAACCCTAACCCTAACCCTAACCCTAACCCTAACCCTAACCCTAAC
>NW_024825337.1:408-1607 GCF_019175285.1 Sceloporus undulatus
CCTAACCCTAACCCTAACCCTAACCCTAACCCTAACCCTAAAATAAAATAAAATAAAATAAAATAAAATAAAATAAAACATAAAATAAAATACATCTTTTCAGATTTTATTATTTATCTCATTTATACTTTAAATCATTATTCTTTATTCTACTCTTAGACTACATTCCGTAATCTATTATATGAACAAATATTGCATTATATTATGATTTTATTTCACTTTTTTGAAATTAATTTATTTCATTTAGGTGTCTTTATGTTGTTTGATTTTCTTTTTATGTCTCCTTTTTCCATTTGTTTAAATAATGATCCTTCTCAGATGGACAGGCTTTAAAGTGTGATTAAAAAATAAGTTTAAAAGAAATAAAAATGAAACAAGACATAACATAAAAACCCTAATGCTGACCCTGACACCCCTTCTGACCCCTGACCCCAATCATTTTATTTTACACTATCTATTGTATAAATTAGTATTAGATTTCCATTTCTTGTACATTTCAATAACTTTACTTTCGTTGTGTTCTTTGTTGGTACTTTTATTTGTCTTCTTTTCTACTCTACTCCCCCCTTTTAAAAAACATTTTACTTTTTAGATGATTTATTTTACATTATACATCAGGCTTGACATTTTAATTATACGACAACATGAAATAAAAATGAAAAATGTTTAAAAACAAATACACTGGTCCCCCGGGTTACGAAATACCCAGGTTACGAAATTTTCGGGATACGAATAAATCCCATAGGGATTTATTGTTTCGGCTTACGAAGGTTTTTTCGGGTTACGAAAAAACCTCTGCGCTGTTTCAAATGGAGCCGCGGCGCAGCCGCGGCTTTTTCCCCATTAGCGCCTATGGGCTATTCGGCTTACGAAGTATCCCGGGTTACAAAAGCGGCGGCGGAACGAATTAATTTCGTAACCCGGGGTACCAGTGTAAGAATAAAAGAAGACAACAGTATTCTTTATGTATATAATCTATGATATACAAATGAAGTCAGTTCGCTTTAAAGCAGGGGTCGGCAACCTCCGACCTGCGGGCCAGATGCGGCCCGTGGAAGCCATTAGAAGGCTCCCAACTGCTGCTGCCGCCGCCGCCGCTATCGCCACCGCCTACGGCGGTCGCGGCTTTTTGCGGTTCTGGACGCCGCCATTTTTCTTCCAAAATGGCGGCGAAGTCTCGCACGACCTTCTCTGAGGTC
>NW_024825338.1:0-1607 GCF_019175285.1 Sceloporus undulatus
GCTGCTTATGGCCCTAAATCCATGGAATGATTGTGTATTTACCTGTAAGAGTTAACAAAGAAGAGATTGGAGGGGGTCTACCTAAAGGGAATCACTGGAAGGAGATATTCATACAAAGGACAGTTGATAAAATATTCCATTAAACATGTGCAAAAATGCTTTGATTGACAGGTGGCATCATATCCTGTGAGACTGCCATAGAGTCCTGAGTCAAAGCCAAGGCATGATGGAAGCTAGCTGCAGAGGTCCCTTCATGCTGTTTGGCACCAGGAGATGACTCACAACCAATACAGTATGCAGCTCACATGCGGATTGGTGTGAATTGGACTGGAGTTCTGTGTACAAGAAAATGTGAAGTTGATGGAAGTCGGAGAGCAATTCAAGATAGAGAACCACCAAGGATTTTGATGAAATCAACTTTGTTTGTGACATATTTTTAAGTGTGAAAAGTGGTCAGTGCATTGCCAATATCTATATATCTGGCTATTTACTTCTGTACTCTACTATGTTACTGCTGAGCTGGATCTGAGAGTGTCACCCTCAGATTGTAGTGAACACTGGCTTTTGTTTTTTGTTTTTTTATATAAATAATCTTTATTAAATTTTACAGTATGTACAGAAATGAAAATGAAATAAAATAAAAAGAAAATAACCGTAAGCTTTTGTCTTCTTATTTCCCTTTAACCCCCCCCCCCCTTTTATTAACTGTGTAAATACAAGCTTAACAGCTGTGCTAAATGACGGTCGCCCGTTCGCCGGGCAGGCCGTTTTGCCGATGGGGCGGCAAAGAACTACAAGCCCCAGAGTGCTCTGGGGCTTGCCCTGGCTCCTTATTGGTGCGCGGGGCGGAGGGGGCGGCCCTTCCATCCCGCAACGCTCTGGGAGCCGGGCTCTGTGGTTGGAACTCCCGGTCCTCCAGGGCAGCCCATTGGCTGGGCTGCCTTGGAGGAGGAGCTCCGTTCCACACGTTGGAGGGGCGGGGCTTAGGCCTATATAAGGCAGCGTTGTTGGCCCCGTCCCTCAGTTGGCGCTTGGCTCTGCACGGAGCAGAGCCAAGGGAGGAAGGGAGGAAGAGGTACTTCCTGACAGTAAGAGCTATTCAACAGTGGAATATACTCCCTCAGAGTATGGTGGCGTCTGATTATGGTTATTGTTATTATTATTATTATTATTATTATTATTATTATTATTATTATTAATTAAAGCACTCCTTCTTTGAAGGGTTTTAAAGGTATTTGAAGGTCTATAAACAAAGGCTGCGTGCTATCTGGCGGAGATGCTTTCAGTCTGTATTCCTGTATAGCAAGGGGTTGAACCAGATGGTTCTTGTGGTCTTTTCTAGCTCTATGATTCTATGATTCTAAAGTGGAATCATAGTGCCATGATATTGTAGTATGAAAGGGAACTCAGTCTTCATAGGAAAGGCAATGAATTCAGCTTCCTTACCCACATAGGCCACATTCTTGTAATTCTCCATCATCACATAATTGTACATAAGTCGCTGCTTCTTCGTCATCAGTTTCCATTCCTCCTCAGTGAAATATACTGCCACATCTGCAAAGGTCACCTGCAACAGAAAATAGCCCTCATCCAGAGAGTGACTAAAC
>NW_024825339.1:0-1607 GCF_019175285.1 Sceloporus undulatus
GTGAGTAGGACCCCCTCCGGTCTACCTGTCTGTCCCCTTTCTCTTGGGACTACCTTTCAAACTTTGTTAAGTGTTCTAATAGTTTTTCACATCCTGAGAATGGTTCTTGCAAGTTTAACACACTATCATCGGCGTATGCCCTTACTTTCAGACATTCACCCTTGAATTTAACACCTTGAATTAGCAGCTCCTTTCTTATGTTAATTAGAAGATGCCAGCCACAGATGCTGACGAAACATCAGAAAGAAACACTTCTAGAACATGGCCACAGAGCCCAAAAAACCCACCCAAAAGTATGGATGCCGGCCATGAAAGCCTTCGACTTAATTAGAAGAGTTTTCAAGACCAGAATAAACAGGAGAGGGGATAAGGGAATTCAATTCTTTTGCCCAGAACTGGACACAATATTATTCCAGGTGGGGCCTGACCAAAGCAGAATAGAGTGGCACTATGACTTCTCTTGATCTAGACACTCAGGTACGAAGGCGTGCTCCTTACACCAGTGCTGGCAATTGATGAATAAGGCTCTGCCAGTTGATTTGCCTCATTCCTCCATCGTAAGTGAATCATATGACAAAATGATTGTCATAACTGAGGCAAGAACAGTGCTCTGTCACTGTTGTGGTTGCTCCTCCAAATACACACACAGCCAGAGAAGTCAAGAACTGTACCAGGCCACAAAGGAAGGTATTAGAAGCTGATCTTTTGGACTCTCAGAGAGCTCCTACTGCAGGAACCCTGTCCACAAACCCAGGGATGACCCAAAGTGACCACGAAGGACCAGAAAGGCCGCAAATGCTAAAGCAGACATGGCTTTGTACAACAGTAAGCATGCCATGTTTATGGCATGCCACTGAGCTGCTCCTGAAGGAGATGGCAGCCGGCGAGAATCCTAGGAGAAGAATAAAGAGATGGGGGCCCTCAGGCGAAGGCGATCCCAAAGAAATCCAACAACAGGAGTACGAAGAGCTTCACGCAAGCAAAGCCAACACTGGAGCCCACAGCTCTGAGGAGCAGAAAGGGCCAGCCTTGTGGCTACTCAAGGAGTAAATGCGAGAAGTGGCAGAAGCAGCCGCAACAGCTGAGGAGAGGGACCAATAAGTGATGATGGCCATCTAGGTCAGGATTCTTATTACTCATTGGCCCTCATGGGTTTCACGGCTTGCCTCGGTTGTTCGAAGCCTCTATAGAGTAGATCTGACTCAGTGTCAGAACCTGGGCCCCAAAGTTTTATCCTTGCTTTTTTTTTCTACCCAGGGATCCGTGCTGGACATAAGAATGACCGCTGGCTGTGGGTTACATTGGAGGAGGCTTTAAAACTGGTTAGGATGTCTCTATGTGTGTGTGCATAGCTTTCCCCCTTGTTCTTCTGCGCTGCCATATGCCCTTGACCACCTGCAATGATGGATGGCTTCTGTGGGCATTTAGATTTTGGGGAAGGAGGCCGCGATGGACGATGTCAAAGAAGGAGGCAGTTGGAAGGTTCGGCTGGTTGAGAGAGACATGGCTGAAGTCTCTGTGAAGCAGACTTTGAAGCGGATTTTAAGTTGTAGGTCACATTCATTTAGGAATTAAGTACCGAATACAAGGGAAACCTTTACAGCGCC
>NW_024825340.1:0-1607 GCF_019175285.1 Sceloporus undulatus
CTTCTTGGTGGTTGTTGTTGTTGTTGTATTTTTGTTGCTTGTAATCTTGTTGTTATTGACATATTGTTTTAGATTTCTTAATATCTTTGCTATATTTTCTTACTATAGACTTTCTATCTTATATTATAACTATTTACCTTTAGTACTTTAATAATTCCAAATACTTTTATAATATGTGTACTCTCTAACAATAAGTTCCTTTAGTAAGCCCTTATTTTCCAAGATATTTAGAAGAAGAAAGAAACCAATATTAATATTATCCAACTAATTCGTGTCTAAAACATCATACTTCTACATTTGTCAGTCAGTATATTTACTTCTATAAGGTATTTCCTATAAACTCAGAACTCACGCTTTCTTTCTATATCAGTTCAGTTAATTTAATTATTCTATTCCTTATATTTTTCTATTCTAAATTAGTTATATGTTATATATTATAGATTCAGTGAGGATCACACAAGTAAAGTTCTAATTATTCAGAATTTTTTCACCTTTTAAACCTTTTTTTTTTAAAAAAAAATTATTACAACATCCTATTTCTAAGTACATTCTTCTATTCTAAATAATTATTTCAGTTTTCCCCTTCTCTCCCACCAGGAGTCGCTATTTCTTTAGTTTTGAGATATTCTTATTTTAAACCACCGGAGGTCGCTGTTCCTCCTTTTTATATTTGAATGGTCCTTTCTTGAAAAGACTTTGTTGTCTATTGAACCGCTCTAGGCTTAATGCTTATCCACCAAGTTTTATTTCCTGTTTCCGGTTTCCACGTGTTGGATGGCCTTGAAAACGCCGAGGTACTCTTTATTTCCTCTACTACGAATGGACTTTATTTCCAAGTCTTTATTTCTCCCAAACTATTATAGTCTTTCTTTCCTTTTGCAATTCCCAGCTCTTTTTCCTACTTTCCACACCTCCGTCTGCTTCTTCGCAATACCTGTACTACTTCTCCTCCTCTCTAACCGACCTCCGTCAGCCTTCTCCAACCAACCCCGGTCTACTTCTCTACAGTCCTCGGTTCCTTCTCCTCCTCTCCGACCAGCCTCTGTCTGCCTTCCCCAGCCGGCCTCCTTCTTTCTCTCCGCGATCCTCGATTCCTTCCCCTCCTCTCCGACCGACCTCCGTCTGCCTTCTCCAACCGGCCCTCTCCCGCCTCTCCGCGGTCCTCGATTCCTTCCCCTCCTCTCCTCTCCGACCGACCTCCGTCTGCCTTCTCCAACCGGTCTCCGTCTGCCTCTCCGCAACCCTGTACTCCTTCTCCTCCTCTCCAACCGGCCTCCGTCTGTCCCTCCGCGGTCTTCGGTTCCTTCTCCTTCCTTTCTCTCCACCCAAGCCTCAGTCTGCCTTCTTTTTTCTCTGGGTTTCTCTCCTTCCTTTCTGTTACCTCATTTAAGAAGGAAGAACCTTTTTTCTCAGATCTCGTTTTCTTTGAGATCTGTTATTGTCTCTCTTTGAATGTTTCCACTTTACAGGTTATATTTTCTATAAGAATAGTATTTCTGTTGAAAGTTTCCGCTCCTCAGTAAAGGTTTTTATGATTGTTGTTTCTGTTTCCCTTTATTCCGATTTCATTAGTCTGGCGGGTCTGTGAGCCAATAATGGCGGCTCAG
>NW_024825341.1:0-1607 GCF_019175285.1 Sceloporus undulatus
TTTTTAAACTCGATCTGTCTTTGAGGAGATCTGTCTCCACCTCTTCCCCCATTTTTTCCCTAGCAGTTTCCAGTACATTGCACTTGAAAGAGATGTTTTCTCATAGTAGAACATGAAAGTATGTCAAAGGTACATAAATTCAAGACCAATTAATTAGCACATTAATTTCAAGGGAACAGAAAGCTGCTCCTACCTCGTCATTTTATTTGTCAAACTAAAAGGACAACTTGAGCAGTCTGACCCAACTAACACCCTCTCTTCATACCTAATCTGTTATTTCTTGTGCATCACATGCACAGTAATCTTGTTTCTTTTGACATTTTTCACACCCACTAATCCTATTCACCCTGTGACATGCAAACCATTATATTGTGTTACCAGGATATGAAAGCCTACCGTTTCAATCATTTAAATATGCTATTGTAGTTAAGTCCTTGGCACTGGATCAGGGAATGTGGGATGGCTGAAGGCAGTCTCTTATATGGCCAATAGATCTGTAGGTACATTTGTTAAACAGCCTAGTCTTGAAGTTGATGAAAAATAAAATAAAATACTACTGCTTTTCCAAAAGGCTACATATAGCACTGGAAAAGAAAAACTGGTGATAAAGCAGTTTGAGAAAGTAGAGGACTAATTGGGAATTCTCCATGACCTGAGTCTTGGAGTGTTCCCTCTAAAATGCTACGAAAGTTCCAGTGGAAAGAAAGCTTGAATTCCAATGTGAAGTTGAAGGGTTTTCATGGCTGGCATCCATAGGTTTTTGTGGGGTTGGGGTTTTTTCATCAGGGACAAATTCTTCTAGAACATGGCCACATAGCCTGAAAAACCCACAAAAACTAAAACTTGAATTGTTTGTAAAGTAATTCATTTTTTCCTTGTTACAATATGGTAGAACATGAAATTGCCACAGTACTCATAGTTCTTTGTTTACAAATAAATAAATAAATAAATGGTTGTATAATAGCATTTTGTAAAAACCCTTAGAAAATATATTTACACATGCAGAAACCTTATGTACAAGATATGTATGTATGGGTGTTACATACCATTTTCTCCCAGGGACCCAAGGTGGCCAAGAACAAGATTAAAACAAATATACAACTAAAAGCTTTATGCTGAAAAGTTAAAATAAATAAGCTATCATTTTTAAATACCAATAACTAAAACAGTAAAAAAATCATTTTAAACATGTGACAATATGGATAGAAGTGCAACATTGCATATATTATAGGTATTCCAACACAAAAATATAAAATGTTAAAAAAAAACACCCAACAATCCAACATGAGTTTGTATTCCTGTAATGTTTTAGTAGTATTGAGTAGGCATTATTTTTACAGCGGTCTTTTTTTTTTTAATGTAGTGATGTTACAAGTTGCTATTTTAAAAAGTAGTCACCACATGATGCTTCCCAAAGTTATTATGTTACAGGTAATACAATATTACTTCCCCAAGATAGTGTGCAACGAATTAATGTAATGGTCTTTCAAGCCTTACTTTGAAACTGGCAATGCGGAGTGAGCTTTGACCATTATTACTTATAATTATGAAAAGAGTTCAGTATATATTTTGCTCACAGAAGATCCTGGGCCCAATGCCAGACATTT
>NW_024825342.1:0-1607 GCF_019175285.1 Sceloporus undulatus
ACACAGGAGAGAAGACACAAAAATCAAAGCTGTGAATGAACATTATTTTTGTAAAGAAGGAATACAAAAATATTTTTTCAATCCAGAGATGCTAAAAAGCCCTTATGATTTTATTTCTATGGTTTTTCTGACCATATGTCTGTTTATGTTTTAAAGTTATGTTTTGTTAAGTTTATGTTTTAAGTGCTACTAGTATAGATAATTGTTTTGGGTTATAAATTTGGTTGAGGATTATGGGTTGTGGTTTAGGTTAGTTAGATGGGGGCTAGGATTTGTTGGAGCTAGCAAGAAAAGCAATTATAGCATTCAGAATTTGAGGGATGTTGGCTGAAGAAAGTTGGGGACCGGTGGTAACAGAAAGGGAGTTATAGTTTTTTATGGGTTTTTCGGGCTATGTGGCCATATTCTAGCCTGAAAAATCCACAAAAAACTATTGATGCCGGCCATGAAAGCCTTCGACTTTACATTAGAAAGGGAGCTAGCTTCTTCAAATGTCTGGGGCAGGGAGAGATTGTGCGTGTGAGAAGGATGGCAAAGTGGGGCTGGTTAATAGTGGGGGATAGATGGTGGAAATTGTAGGTGGGGGCTAGGTTTGGTAGAAGGTGGAGTTTTAGGTTTTGAGGTTTCAATATATTCTGGGCTTAAACATTCAATTTCTGAAATGTGTTTTCAATAAAGTTCTTTGCTATTTCAACACACTGGACTCTTTGATGCAGAGAAGTTGTGAATTTCATCTCTCCTCAGTCCTCACCTCCATTCCTAGGTGTAAGAACAGCAGAGACAAACACACATACATCTATATATCTATATCTATCTATCTATCTATCTATCTATCTATCTATCTATCTATCTATCTATGTGTGTGTATATATAGTATACACAGAGAGACTTTCCAAAGCAGAGCCTTCCTTTCCTGCCTTTCCTGGGCTCCGTTGCAGCCTCTTCAAAATCTCCTCATAGGAAGGAAGGAAGGAAGGAAGGAAGGAAGGAGAGGCTGCTGAACCCCCGGCGCACTCCTTCCCTTCCCTCAAAGGCCGCTAGTGAAATAAACAGCAACAGCAGTAAGGCCCTGGTGATCCCTGTGAATGATCAGAAGGGGCCTTCGGATGTATGTGCGCATGCGCAGTCTCAGACCTGAAGCCATTGCTGCCTTCACAGTCTGTTCTGAGGGATGGAAATAAGGGACAACCCTCATTCGTTTAGAGGAATGGCTTGAGGATCTTCTGGGGGGGCACCTTGGGGGTTATAAGTGTCAGCAACTCATCTGAGCCATATAACCAATGCTGGCATGATTAACGACCAGACAAGCCAAGTCTCCCAAAGTGCTATCTTTATTTACAGAGTGCTATCCAAATCACCAATGCTATAATACAGATCACACGAATACCAACTCCTACTACAACCCACAAGGCATCACTGGAAGCCATTGAGTTTATATAGCCTTCAGACCATGTGGTCTCCCAAACTCAATCACTTCCTGTCCCACACTCTAAAGTGTCTTCCTGTGCAATCCAGACACATATTTCATCATCCAGGCTTAGTGCACGCAGGCACCAGAGTGTCCTTGAGCCTATGAGCATCAGCTGTGTATAATCAGCCTTGTCCTT
>NW_024825343.1:0-1607 GCF_019175285.1 Sceloporus undulatus
TTTAAACCAATTTTTTGTTCTTTTGTCTTTTTTTGGCTAAGCATGGTGCTTGTACCGGTATAGATGATGCCAAAACGTTAATAAACAATACCTGTCAAATCTATCTTGTCGGTTTTTTTGTTTATTGTTAACACTATGAGATTAGCTTTTCTGCATTGAAAAAACAGAATTTTACAAGCTAGGTAAGAATGGAATCATAGAACCAGAGAGTTAGATGGGATTACAAGGTCCACTCCATCCAACGCTCCTGCCATGCAGGAATACACAGCTAAAAAGGGCCATCCAACCTCTCTAGAAAGACCTTGAAAGGTGGAGAATCCACACCCCCCAAGGCAGTCTATTCCACTCTTAAACAGCTCTTATAATTAAAAAAGTCTGTCCTAATGTTTAGATGGAATCTTTTCTTGTAATTTGAATCCACTGAAGCTCACTCCATCTTCTCCATGGCAAAAAGTCTGGAAACCATGCCATGTGAGGAGAGGCTTAGGGAGACAGGAGGTTTAGCTTGGGGAAGCAAAGGTTAAGGGGTGACATGATGGCTGTGCTTAAATATTTGAAGGGGTGTCATATCAAGGATGGTGGTGCAAGCTTGTTTTCTGCTGCTCCAGATAATAGGACCTGGAGCAAAGGATGCAAGCTCCAGGAAAAGAGGCTGTGTCAAAACTAACAAAATGAACGGAAACAGGGAGAAATGTAAGATACTGCACTTAGGTAGAAAAATTGAAATGCATAGATATAGGATGGGGGACCCCCGGCTTAAGGAGACTTCTGTGTGTGAAAGGGATCTGGGAGCCCAAGTAGACCCCAGGTTGAACATGAGCGAACAGTGCGATGCGACAGCGAAAAAGGCCAATACAATTTTAGGCTGCATTAATAGAGGTATAGTGTCTAGAGCAAGGGATGTAATAGTGACAATAGTAGCCATAAGTAAAATTGGATAAACGTAATACTTTGCATTATATACGGACAGAATAATAGGCATAAGAAAGGTGATTTAGAGATCCCTGTTGCTATAGAGCCTGCTAAATAACAATGGGACCTTTGACACAGAGAGATTAAACCCCTGAAGTGTATGAATGTATGTAATCTGATAAGTTAACACAACTGCTAAGCAAGAACTCAGTGAATAAATATAGACAGGACTGAGAGCCGACGATAAAATATTTGAGACAAGAGAGGGTTAAGGTTTCCAAGGATAATCAGCGTTAGGAAAAATATAAGCAAAGTACTGTATTATTATAATTATGGTGTCTGAGGTAGAATGTTAATTGCTGAAAAGGCAGATACTGTCAGGAAGAAACAGGGAGATCCCGAGGGGCAGATTTTGTTTAAGTATATTGCCTATTTTAATGTGTTGGTTTGTGTTTTTTAATAATAAAAATTAATATAAAATTAATAATAAAAGTAATGAAATAAATAAAATTAATAAAAATAAATAATAAGATTTAATAAAATTAATAATCAATCAATAATAAAAATAATAAAAGCTAACAAAATGAAAAGAAGCATTAATAAATTAATATTAATAAAATTAATAATAAAAGCTAATAAAATAATTAATAAAATAATTACTAATAAAAATTATAAAATAACAAAAGCTAATAAAA
>NW_024825344.1:0-1607 GCF_019175285.1 Sceloporus undulatus
TATAAATGGGAATTGAATGGAATCCTGCTAAATACAAATATAGAACTCATATTTATATAACTCATATGTTGTTGTAGCTTTAGTGTGCCCCCAACTGCTTTTTGGTTTATGGTAACTCTAAAGTAAACCTATCATAGGGTTTTCTTTGCAATTTTCTTCAGTGGGGATTTGCCATTACCATCCTGAGACTGTGACTTGCCCAAAGTCACCCAGGTGGTTTTTATGCCCAAGTGGGGATTTCAACCCTGATCTCCAGAGTCATAGTCCAATGCTCAAACCACTACACCATGCTGTCTCTCTCTATAGCTCATATTTATCCATTTAACATAGGAGGTCATGTGTCTGAGTAAAGGGTTCCAAAGACTGTACCATATACCAAAGACAGCTAAATGTGGACTTAGCCCTTCCCAAAGAACTTATTATTGAAACTACTTACAAGAAATCTAAGGCCCACAGTAAACATCTACTTTTCATCAATGAACTTCTATCTATTTATCCATCTGCCCGTCTTCTATCTGGCTTTCTCTCAGTTCTTTTCCATCTAGGAGCATCCATTTCTACTCTCAAGAAGCCTGGGGGAAATAAAAAAGAGAGCTTATATATTTCTGGAAAAGCTCTAATGATTGCTATGTCTTTCCACTATGTGCTGGTGTAGCTCTGTATAAATAAATACACACACCCTTCTGCTCTTTGCAGAGACCAGTTTTCAAACTGCAGTTTTTATCCATGGTGCTGGGATAACAAACGCAAGCTTTGTCTTTGCCCTCAAGATTAGAGGGCTTTCCTTTTCTGCACTCTCTCTGCTTCTGGGTCACAGATTTGCTTTAATAAACCTTAAAATCTAATCCAGGTAATGGTCCTAACAAGTACTGGGTATAGGGCTGCCATAACTGTCAATCTCCAAACTGGGACAAATGTAAAAAAATGTAGGACAAATGTAGGACATGTGAACAACTAAAAAAATTTTAAAGCATTGATATAAATGCCTGTTTCTTAGGCATGCTCAAAATGGAGGACATTTTGGCATTATTCCTAGACAGATGGCAGAAATGTACTTCCCTTTCTGGCCAAACACCTCTCGCCCTCCATTCCAAAGCACACACAACATCACATTTGGACATTTAACATGGCTTTATTCAACATGGCCTCTTGCATATTTCAGAGACTTATTGCATAACCAAACCCTTTGGGTTCAACACTGGACATGGCTTAACATGGCTATGCATATTGAACATGTCAAGATGTGGATTTGCCTTCGGTTTCAGGTTTCTTGCACCAACTGAACTTCTCAGAAGTGTGTACTTGTACTATGGTTTTTCTTCACTGCACATGAGTTTGTAAAACTCAGAGCAAATTACATTGGCCATGCCTCTGAGGTTTGCTGATATCAATATCACCATCATCACCATCACCATCATTGTCACAAAAAGGCAGACTTGTGTTAGCATTAAAAGTACAAAAAAGACACCAATCTGGATTAGATATCATTCACTGGAAATAAAAGTCCACAGAATATTAGCACTGAACCACTGCAAACTACATGTCCCACTCCCAAGCACAGTTAGCATTGGAAAGACAACAGGCAGTCCCTTGTGCCACTGCAAACT
>NW_024825345.1:0-1607 GCF_019175285.1 Sceloporus undulatus
AATAATAATAATAATAATAATAATAATAATAATAATAATAATAATAAGTGTTCTACATATAAATATAGGACACATTAGAATTATCCAGCCTAAACTGAAATAAAATAAAATTTGATCCCATTGAAAAAGAGTGCATAGCAGAAATATATTAATGTTCATAGTCTACAAGTCAATATATGGCTACAAATATAAATACAGTCTGCCCGGGCCATATGCGTGTGCACTACATGCTGCTTCAAGCTTATGCTGAAGCTGCACAACAATAAAACATGGTGTGAGAGCCCATGGCATGTGCACCACATGGCACCACGAGCATGCACCTCATTGTTTTCAATGGGGCACAAGCATATGCAGAATTCCCCTTACCCGGGGGGATCCAGAACAGACTCCCTGCACAAGGGAAGGGCCCAGTGTAAAAAAGGAATATTTTTTGGAGGCTGACTTTTCAATATTAGCAATATGCCTACTGATGTTTCCCGTCAATTATTATTTCTGATAGAAAATTTAATTTTATAATATTAAGTACAGTATGCTGCTTTATTTTTAATTTGTAAAATGTTAGGCTCTGTTAGGGAAAAAATGATTACAGCAGCAGCAGTTACTACTACAGTACTACTACTACTACTACTACTACTATCATCATCAGACCTTATACCCTCAGCACAGTGGGAGATGGCAAAGTTGTCCCCTTCATCTCTCTCTTATTCTCCCCTTACCTGAAGTGTCTGCATGGTGACACTTTCCACTTTCCCATTAAGAAGAGATGATCCAGGCCCTGATGCCATTATATCACCTGTGGAGACACAAACCAGATTGTCCTTGGCATATGGAGCATGTATGGCCTGTACAGGTTCCTCATCTGAATTGCCAACGTTTCCCCCAGGGACCACTACCTCTTAGGCAGAAGGTCTTAAAGTTCTCAACAAGTTTGAGATGAGCTTTTCCCCACCACCATCATCATCATTATCATCATCATCATCATTTATTGACATGGCATCATCAGTGTCCATGGTGCTTTACAAAGTAAACGAAGAACAACAAAAACAGCCAGCCATGCCAAAGGCATAAATTTAAGATGTGCGTGCATGTGTGGTTTTTGTGTCTGTGTGTGTATAGTGTAAACATACAAATACAAAGAGGAAAGATGGAGCAATGCAAATATAAAAACAATGCAATCCAACTGTAAAACAAATGATCTAGATAGAAATACAAACACCCACGCAATATAGTATAAAGCAAGCTGACAAATACATGTAATCAAGCTATACAATATTATATCAAACTACAATTCCCGCTCTGAGTCCCAGTTCTGGGGAAAGAGCAAGATACAAATAATTATAATAATACGATTCTGAATTGAGATTTAAAAACAATGAGATTAGCAGGTAAAAAGAATAGTGTTTTATTCTTTGTGGTTTTGCCAGGGTTCTTTTCACCCCAAATTAAAGACATGATGCCACAACCCAGGAGGAAGAGGAGGAGGAGAGAATAGAGATGGCCTTTCAAAGGAGGGAAGGAGGAGGTTTCCTAGGAAGCAAATGCCTGCAGCTCAGTCCCTCCTTTGCAGCTGGGCTGGAGGGGGTCAGCCTCCCCCTAACCACTAAGAA
>NW_024825346.1:0-1607 GCF_019175285.1 Sceloporus undulatus
TTGGCAGAGACAGTCCTGGTTAATCTTCTGTCACCCCATTATTTCGGAGGCTTTTAAAAAGTCCTGGTTTCTTTCTCTTCCACCCACTTTCCCCTTTCAGCTCACTTCAGTTTCTGCATAATGATTGCCAAGGAGTTTGCACCCCATCAACTCAAAAGTGGGAACAGGAGAGGAAAGAAAGGAGCAGGGACTTTCCTTTGCTAGGAGTCTGAGGCAAAAGCAAACTGCTGTGCCCTTTCCCACTTGTGTGATCTTCCTCATAAACAACTTTGACCATCTTCACCACTTTCTGGTGTTGCTTGCCCACATGTGTCTTGTTTTTCCCAGCTGTGAAACATTGGGTGATATGGGAGAGTGTCTCTGGATCTAAATTGGGGGTGGCCCTGTGGCCCTCAAGCCCAAAGTGCTCCCCAGAACAGCTTTTTAAAAATGACATTTGCCTCTGAAATTTGGCAACAAATGGCTAAATGCACTATAATCTTTGGAGGATCAATGTACAAAAGTGTCAGGATAGTCAATATCCTAATCCATCATCAATATCCCACCTATGGCCTAAATTATATTGTTTCTTATATTGTATATTATATTGAAAGAATTTGGGACAAACTGGATTTCAAAAACAGTAGCTTTTTTTCTTGCTAACAGAATTTAAAGTTTCTTTCCTGGACTAAATTCTGAGGTGATCAAATGATTTTGGGATGCATCATGTGCCTCCCCCCCCTTTTTTTGTTAGTCATTCTTTGAATGAAGGCTATTTTCTTTTGCAGGTGACCTTTGCAGATGTGGCAGTATACTTCACTGAGGATGAATGGAAAATGTTGACAAAGAAGCAGAGACTTACGTACAATTATGTGATGATTGAGAATTACGAGAATGTGACCTCTGTGGGTAAGGAAGCTGAATTCATTGCCCTTCCTATGAAGACTGAGGGCCTTTTCATTCTACATTATCATGGCACTATGATTCCACTTTAGAATTATAGAATCAGAGCTGGAATAGAGTCATAGAATCTTAGAGTTGGAAGAGACCATAAGGGCCATCCACTCCAACCGCCTGCCATGTAGGAAATCCAAATCAAAGCATCCCTGACAGATGACCATCCAGCCATTTTAGTTGCCCTCCTTTGGACGTGTTCCAGTTTCTCAACATACGTTTTGAACTGTGGTGCCCAAAACTGGACACGTTATTCCAGGTGAGGCCTGACCAAAGCAGAATAGAGTGACACTATTACTTCCCTTGATCTAGACACTATACTTCTATTGATGCAGCCTAAAATCGCATTGGCCTTGTTAGCTGCCGCATCGCACTGTTAACTCATGTTCAACTTGTGGTCTACTGGGACTCCTACATACTTTTCACAAGTAGTTTCATTCAGCCAGGTTTCCCCCCTCCTATATCTGTGCATTTCATATTTCTGCCCTAAGTACAATAACTTACTTTTCTCCGTATTGAATTTCATTTTGTTAGCTTTGGTCCAGCTTTCTAGTCTATTCAAGATATTTTGAATTATGATCCTGTCCTCTGGGGTATTAGCTAGGTATCCAGGCTAAACATTCCCATCTCTCTAAACCACTCCTCATAGGGCTTGATGGCCGGCGCGCGTAGGG
>NW_024825347.1:0-1607 GCF_019175285.1 Sceloporus undulatus
TAACACCAGAAAATAAGACATTTTCTGCTTGGGAACGGATATAGCAATGCTGACGGTGCTACCAGATATCCCTATTTAGCTCATAAGTTACATTTACAGCCTCTCCTCCTGTGAGCTCAAAGTGGCCTAGATGGCTACCTTCTTTCCTCCTGACCAGCCCCAGTCATCCAGCAAGTTTGAAGGGTTAGTGAGGACTGGAATCTGGATCTCCCAAAACCAAGTCCAGCACCTTGACCATTACATTACACTACATACAGTCTGGCCCTCTTCCTATTCTTTCCACCACAATTTCCCATGAGACCTCACTCACCAACATCACACATAGTGTCATATCTCATGTGCATCTTATTTCTTGAAAGACTTTTCATTTATAATGAAAACATGCAGGGCTAGCTGTGTTGGCCATTTAACCAATAAAAATAAAAATCCAACAGCGATACCTTTACTGGCCAACTGAAATACACAATATATTTGTTGCAAGCCATGGAGCTTCGAAAGCTAACAACAAATATATTTGCATTTTCATTGGTCTATAAAGGTATTACTGATGGACTTTAATTTGTAATGTTAAGACTCAAAACTAGACAGATACAACTCCTCCAATTAAAGCTAGAGCCTATCTATGCTTTACTGGAGAGCAAAACCCATTGGATTCAAAGTAATCCACATCCACCTTGCTCAGGAGGAACCTCAATTGTAAGATTCATTGTAGCTTAGTGGTGGCGAACCTATGGCACGTGTGCCAGAGGTGGCACTCAGAGCCCTCCCTGTGGGCACAAGCACCATCATCCCAACACAGAGTTCACTAGAGTTTGTCACTAGAGATCTAGAGGGATACGGCACTTTGTGATAAATAAGTGGGTTTGGGGTTGTAGTTTGGGCACTCGGTCTCTAAAAGGTTCTCTATCACATTTCTCCACCAAAACCTTCCAGCTGCTTTAGTGAAGGATTCCCACATATTTCTAAGGTCTGTTTTCAGGAATCCACAAACTGGGTCGTTAGTGGTAACTATAGTGTCCCTTTATAGCAAAGGGGCCACATGGCAAAGACCTTACCATCCCCACAAGTGTGTGTGTGTTTATTACATTAATAGCCCATCTTCTCCTAGAAAACTAGATACACTCTTATGTGATCAGCAGAAACACTTTCTGGCTCACTGATGAGCAAAAGGAAGCATAGCTGTGTTGGCCATACAACAAAGTACAATATCATCCAAAATCCACAAAACAGTGAAAACTTTATTGGGCCAAACAAAATGCACATTATACATGTTGCAAGCTGTTGAAGCACCACTGGATTCTTCATCAGGCAAAGGTGTTAAAAATCATACAGAAGGAAGGAAGGAAGGAAGGAAGGAAGGAAGGAAGGAAGGAAGGAAGGAAGGAAAAAAGGAAGGAAGGATTGACAATATTAGTCATAGCATTTGGTCAAAACGTTGTGGTCATTTTCTTCAGTTCAGATGGTATGGAAGGGTATTCATGTAGTCGAGGCCTTCCTCCTTCTGGCCAGGTGGGTACTGGGAGATTCAGTACAGGAAATAAATTTTAAATTCCATTAGCTAGAAAAAAAGCTACTGCGTTTGAGATCCAGATACTGCCTTTGAGACA
>NW_024825348.1:0-1607 GCF_019175285.1 Sceloporus undulatus
TCTACCCCAGCAATAGGCTGCAGGTGATAGCATGATGCATTGAATTCTCTTAAAGGTATATCCTCTAGAGACATACTATCCTACATGTCCCACAAAGTAAGCCCAAACCATAGCTGAATGCACTATAACACTTATAATAATTGAAAGGTACCTAACAACTCTGACTCATTCTAAATCCGTTATAAGCACAATATAGCTCTATATAATCTGCCTGGCCTTCTTTCCCATATCCATATCTGTCTCTGATGTGTACCATATTAACCAATATACAGTGGTACCTCGGGATACGAAATACCCAGCTTACGAAATTTTCGGGATACGAAGAAATCCCATAGGGAATTATTGTTCCGGGTTACGAATGTTTTTTCGGGTTACGAAAAAACTTTTGGTGCTTTTCGGCGCTATTTTACACGGAATCGCGGCTTTTCCCCATTAGCGCCTATGGCAATTCGGCTTACGAAGGCTTTTCGGGTTACGAAAGCGGCCGCGGAACGAATTATTTTCGTAACCCGAGGCACCACTGTATACAATTTCATAAAAAGGAACTTAAATCCAACCGATCATTTAGACCCTTGGGTATGTTTGTTGACAACTTATGAATCCAAAATGATTCTCTTTGTAGGAGTTTAGTGTGTTTGTTACCACTATAAAAAGTACCAAACTTGACTTGCTCAATTGCAAAGCATTTTAAGGATTCTGGAGAGTGATGTAATTGTGACCAGTGTGTGACAAATGAGGTATCTAAACTTTTATTTCGGATGGTACTTTTATGTTCAGATATTCTAATTCTTAGAGGTCTTGAAGTTTGTCCTACATATATCTTCTGACAAGGGCATAAAATCATATAAATGACATTTAGGAAGTTACAATTAGTAAATGAATTTAATTCATAACATTCCTTTGATATGGGATGGATAAAGGATTTTATGGACAGAAACTGGTGTCACCTCTGTGACCCAGAACATCACATAGATGTAGAATGCCTTAATATTTAATAGTAAGGAGCAATGTGCCAGCATGGTGGAATGGACTCTGGGAGACCTGGGATCAAGTCCTCCCTTTGCCATAGAAACTCATTGGGTAACCTTGGGCAAGTCACACTCTCTCAGCCTCAGAGGAAGAGCAAACTGGCTCTGAACAAATCTTGTCAAGAAAACCCTGTGATAGGTTCACCTTAGGGTTGCCATACGTTGGCAACATCGAGAAGGCACACAGCAACAACAACAAAACAAACAAATAATACCTCTTGTCCTTGGAAGAGATTTCCAACGATGCCTTGCTTCCCAGCTGGGAAAAAGAGGAGAATCCCAGAGGTTCCCATTTCCACTAAGATTAGGAGCTCCCTAATTTCCATGGAAGAGGTTTCCTAAGGCATGTCCCAGGCTGGGGGGGGGGGAGTGTCCTCACGGGCCAGGATTGGTTTCAGGGTCTGGCAGGAAGATAAAGGGAGAAACCACTCAGCCGCTTGAGGTTATTGGCTGTGTTTGCAGAGTACTCCAACAGGAATGTGGATTTCAACAGGTCCTATGAAATGGTTCCTTTGGCCAGATAATCACACCACAAAGATTGTACTTTAACTGATATGACAACACTGGAGTATATCACAC
>NW_024825349.1:0-557 GCF_019175285.1 Sceloporus undulatus
TAGAAGTTTCTTCCTGACGTTTCGCCAGCAGCATCCATGGCTGGCACCTTCAGAGAATGGTTTCTATACGGGTATGTGCTTTATTTTTAATTTTTGTATGTTTTTAAAGTGATGCTACACTGTTTATAGTATATTGTTCCAATCTGGTGGTTTTAATTGTGTTAAACGTCTTACTGTTTTTAGCTGATTCTTTCTGAGAGCTGTGTTGGGTCCTCCTCCGGGAGAAAGGGAACATATCAATTAAACGAATAAATAAATCTCTAAACAGGGCTAGGAAACAATCCTGCCTGAAACTCTGCCAACCGACTGCTGCCAGCCAGGGTTGGCAATGCTGAGCTAGATGCACCATGAATGCCTTGACTCTCAATGTAAGCACAGCTGTCTGTATTCCTACAGATAATCCCTTCAACACCTTGAGTCCTTATATTGGGAGAAGGGAGGATATAAGAAAACTAAATAAATAATATAAATAAATAATGGGAGCAAGGTGAGATATAGAGATGATAATGATGATGATGATGATGATGATGATGATGATGATGATGATGATGATGATG
>NW_024825349.1:567-1607 GCF_019175285.1 Sceloporus undulatus
CAAGGATCCAGATTCAGTTCCCAACAACATCTGCAGCCAGGAGGAAATCTTGCCCAAAGCTGTATAGAGTCATGGCTGCCAACCAAAGCTGACAATATGGGCATATTAGACCCAGGGATCTGAACCAGTTATCAAGAAGCTTCTTAGGATTATAAGAAATAATCCAGTTTGAAGCCACTTTAACTGCCCTTGGCTCAACGATGGAGAATTCTGGGAACTCTAGTTTTGTGAGGCATTTAGCCTTCTCTGTCGGAGAGCTCTGGTGCCACAATAAACTACAGTTCGAAGGCTGCCCCAGCACTGAGCCATGGCAATTATGAAGCGGCCTCAAACTGGATGAATTCTGCAGTGTGTTTGGGACCTGGACCTCTTTTTGGACCAACAACAAGGCCTTTAATAGCTCCTGGAGTACCATCCAGCCCAGGAGTGTAGTAGTAAAAAGGAGGCATTGCTCAGCTCCAAATAAGAATTTTGTTAATTTCCCTTCAGTCCCCAAACAGTGTGATGTTGTGGTTTGAGTGTTGGACTAGGACTCTGGAGATCAGGGTTCGAATCCCGGGTCAGCCATGAAACCCACTGGGTGACCTTGGGCAAGTCACACTCTCTCAGCCTCGGGGGAAGGCAATGCCAAACCTCCTCTGAACAAACCTTGCCAGGAAAACCCCAGGATATTTTGCTTGGAAGCAACGTGAAGGCATATAATAACTTGAAGGACAGGGACCCAAATCCTCTTACAATCCCCAAAAGCCCCTCTTTCCTCCCTCCAGAATAGCCCCTCTTCTTTCTTGAACCCCAAAACGTTTGCCAGGAGAACCCCCCATACAAGAAGACCCCCATTCCCCTTATGACCCTCCCTCTCCCCTTCCCTCCACAATAGCTTCCTCCCTTCTTTCATGAGCCCCAAAACTGTCATCAGTCCAGGAGACCCCCCAAGACCCTTCTGTGGCCCCAAAATGTCCTTCTTGTCTCTCCTCCCTTCCTTCTTCAATCCCAAAACTGTGGCCAAAAGACCCCCCCCCAAGGCTAGATCGGAAGAGCAC
>NW_024825350.1:0-1606 GCF_019175285.1 Sceloporus undulatus
TTAAAACGCTTTTCATGTTGCTATGTTGCGCAGCACGTGAGGCAACATGTTAACGTATGGCACCAGGTACTCCACCTTGACTGTAGTCAGTAGATTGTGAGCTGAAGAAACACCTGTCACTTTCTCAGTGAGCAAAGGGACCCTGTAATCTTCTCTCAGATGAGGCTTTTATTCCTATAAGAAGTTCCACTGTGTACAACACTATATACATCGACACCCTCCACCATCCACACCAGTAAAAACCCACTCTGAGGCACTCACTGTCTGACTCTTCCTCAGTGACAGTTGAGAATGACAGTTGACAGTTGCACCAACATTCCAGTGATGCTCTGTTTAAATGCTGACACATCTAACTGCCACTAGAGCTGTCAATGACTTCCACAACAGCTCCATCTAGTGGCCACATGACTGTCATTCCCTCAGACCTGTTCACCATGGTCCTGACACTCCATGCCTTGTGAGAGTGGAGGGGGGTCAGGGGATGGGGAATTGGAGAGGACCCTGGCTATGTCCCTGTAGCTAGATGCGAAATGAGCGCATCATCTACTGAAACCTCCTGACCTCCCCAGTGGCCCTCAGAGGAGAATGCCTTCCTTTGGCTTCTGGCTAGAGAAACACAGCTGGAGGCTTCTCCAATGCCTCGCACCCAACACTCTCATCAGGCATGGAATGAACATGGAGCATGGCTTCCACAATTCCCATTTTGCATTTTCTATTCCTCCTAATTTCACATCTATTTTAAACCTCTCCCTCATTTGATGATAAAGATATCAGTGACAATCTAGGCCAGATTCTTTAGGTTTCTCTTGTGTTTTGATCTCTAGTTTTCCTTGTATCTTAACCATATAGTTTTCTGGATACAGTACCTTTCCTCCCAAAAATAGCCTCATGCGGCAAACACCATAAAGGTATTTTTGGACATATTCTACCCTTGTTTTCCCCCAGATCTTCAATAGAGCTTTTATTACGAAATGATTTGTGCTTTCTTTATGAACTTTCTCTTTACTGTAAATTAGGTATCCATTCCACCCAAATCTTAAATGTTCTCCCTCCAGACATAACAATTGTTCATTCTCTAACAAAACACATTCTCTAATCCAAAATAAACAACAAACAGCATAATAAAGTTTTAAGTTTGGTAAACCCAGCCCTCCTCTACTTTTGTCATCACAAAGTATTTTTATCTTTATCTTGGCTCTTTTTTTATTCCAAATAAATTTTGAGATTTCCTTTTGCCATAGATTCAATGGATTTTCATTCTGGATGATGGGTATCGCTTGGAACAGAAACAGTACAGTATTTCAGGAAGGAAACTCCTTTGGATCAGTGACATTTTTCCTAATAGCGATAAGTGTAATTTCCCCCATTTTCCTAGGCCTTTTCTGATTTCCTTCCATGTGTCTCATAGTTATTGTGAAATGGATATGAGTTTTTATTTGTTACATTTATTCCTAGATATTTAACTTTCTTTCCCAGTTTAAATCCACTGATTTCTTCCAGGATTTGTTCTTCCTTTTCCCCATATTTTTTGTTATTAATGTTGTTTTGTCTCTCTTTACTTTTAGTCCTGAATCATATTCCAATTCCACTATTACATCCATCAATT
>NW_024825351.1:0-1606 GCF_019175285.1 Sceloporus undulatus
GTTCCAGAGTTGTACCGATTGGTTTACAGCTTCACATTCACCGTCCTTGGTCCCTGCCTCTCTGGAGTCATACCGATTGGATGACAGCCTGAATTCGAAACTCGTCGATTCCTGACTCCCCTGGGTCATACCAATGGATACTTGCCCAATTTCAATATTCATGACGTTCCAGAGTCATGCCGATAGGCTTGCAGCCTCACATTCACACTCATCAGTCCCTGACTCCCTGGGGTCATACTGAATGAATGGCAGCGTGAAATCGAACCTCATCGGTACCTGACTCTCCTGGGTCATACCAATTGGATAGGTGCCCGATTTCGATATTCATCCGTCCATGACGTTCCAGTGTCGTACCAAATGCTTGCAGCCTGACATTCACCCTCATCGGTCCCTGACTCTCTGGAGTCTCACGGAGAAGATGGCAGCCTGACATTCACCCTCGTCGGTCCCTGACTCTCCTGGGTCATACTAATTGGAAAGGTGCCCGATTTCGATATTCATCCGTCCATGAAGTTCCAGATTCGTACCAATTTCCTTGCAGTCTGACATTCACCCTCATCGGTCCCTGCCTCTCTGGAGTCTTACTGATTGAATGGCAGCCTGACCATGAACCTTGTCGGTCCTTGACTCTCCTGAGTCATACTAATTGGATAGGTGCTTGATTACGATATTCATCCGTGCCTGCCGTTCCAGAGTCATACTAATTGGTTTGCAGCATGACATTCACCCTCATCGGTCCCTGACTCTCTGGTGTCATACCGATTGGATGGCAGCCTGTATTCGAACCTCCTCGATTCCGGACTCTCCTGGGTCATACCATTTGTATACTTGCCCAATATTCATGATGTTCCAGAGTCATGACGATAGGCTTGGATCGTCACATTCACCCTCATCAGTCCCTGACTCTCTGGGGTCATACTGACTGAATGGCAGCGTCAATCGAACCTTGTCGGTCCCTGACTCTCCTGGGTCATACTAATTGGATATGTGCTCTATTGCGATATTCATCCGTCCATGCCGTTCCAGAGTCGTACCAATTGGCTTGCAGCCTGACATTCACCCTCATCGGTCCCTGACTCTCTAGAGTCTGACGGATAGGATGGCAGCCTGACATTCTCCCTCGTCGGTCGCTGACTCTCCTGGGTCATACTAATTGGATAGGTGCTCGATTGCGATATTCATCTGTCCATGCCGTTCCAGAGTCGTACCAATTAGATTGCAGCCTGACATTCACCCTCATCGGTCCCTGACTCTTTGGAGTCTTACCGATTGGATGGCAGCCTGACCTCGAACCTCTTCGGTTCCTGACTCTCCTGGGTCATACCAATTGGATAGGTGCCCGATTTCGATATTCATCCGTCCATGACGTTCCAGAGTCGTACCTAATGGCTTGCAGCCTGACATTCACCCTCATCGGTCCCTGACTCTCTGGAGTCATACCGATTGGATAGCAGCCTGAATTCGAACCTCGTCGATTCCTGACTCTCCTTTGTCATACCAATTGTATATGTGCCGGATTTCGATATTCATGATGTTCCAGAGTCATGCCGATTGGCTCGCAGCCTCATATTCACCCTCATATGTCCCTGACTCTCTGGGGTCATAC
>NW_024825352.1:0-1606 GCF_019175285.1 Sceloporus undulatus
CCTGGGAAGAAGAGGCACCACGACAAACCCGGTCGTGATCCTGCCCCGAAAAAGTCTAAACCCTCCAAGGATCGGCACGCCACCGATCCACCGAAGGAGAAGGACAAGAAGCGCTCTCCGTCCAAACAGGCCCGCACTTCCGCTTCAGTAGCTCCCCGCGACCCGGAGCCGACGCCGGTAGACCGGGGGACCCCGGTACTGGACACTCCACTGCCTCTGCCCACCATGGACTTTGTCCACGGCACGGATGACACCGCTCTCCCTCGCTCCCCAGAGCACCGGTTGCCCTCCCACCTGGCAACTGACGACGAGGAGGACCAGCCCCGCGGGCATGACATTCCCGACCTCTTCTTCGACACACAGTCGCGCCGGTACTACGTGTCTGTTTCGGAGGACAGGGCTTTGAGGGAGTTCACCAGGCTGAACCCCCATCCCGTAGACCGGGCCACCCCGTCCAGATCGGTCCCGACGGTGTCGGTCTACGAGAGGTCGCCGTCTCCACTCCGCAGGCGCTCCCGGTCTTCAGCCGACCTCGCTCCAACCCGCCCGAGATCCCAGGTTAGAGTGACGGACCCCCTCTCCTCCGACCTGGACTCCGAAGAAGAGCCGCTGCTTCCTTCTGAGGCACCCTCGGATGAGGATGTCCTCTCGGACCCGGCCTCCCCCCAGAGGATGCACAACCCAGAGCCGTCTTCCCCATCGGACGACGTCTGGTCTTTCACCGAGCACATCGTCAAGATGGCAAGGGCCCTCAACATCGAGCTCGTTTCCGCGGAGGACAATGCCGAGGACCCGGTTGAGTGTCGGGTGCACGGACGAGTGCCTACTCCGCCTTGCCTGCCTCTCCTTCCCTCGCTCCAGACCATCGTGAAGAGGTCCTGGGACTCTCTGGCCACCCTGTCGGCGTCCTCCCGCAAGGTGGAGTCGCTCTATAGGGTCGCCCCGGCGAGTTGCCCTTGGTTGGCCGACCACCCCAGGCCGAACTCTGCCACCGTGGAAGGAGCCCAACACAGCTTCGTCCCGAAGCAGGCCACCTCCCCCGTCGACCGGGAGGCGAAGAAGGTGGACGGTCTGGCCAAGAAGGCGTACTCGGCATCGGCTCTTGGGGTCAAGGCTGCCAACTACACCGCCTGCATGGGGGCCTACATCCAGACCCTCATGGAACGGATCTCCCCCCTCGTCCCGGACGTCCCAGATGACATCCAGAGGCAGCTGGTGGAGATCAGGGACGAGGCCCATTCCATTGGAAGTTGGCTCATCACCACTTCCAGGAATATGGCGGACTGTTCAGGGAGAGCCATGTCAGCATCCATGGCACTTCGACGCCACGCCTGGTTGAGGACCTCCGACCTCAACCCTACGGTCAGGGTGGCCATCGAGGACATGCCGCTCGACGGGACCGGGCTCTTCCACGCCGAGACCGACGACCGCCTGAACCGCAAGTTTAGAATGAAGGCGGCGGCGAAGAAGCACGGCATGTCCTCAGCACCGGCTTCTCCGTTCCGGAAGCGTCAGCGCCCGTGGCAGCCGCAAGGTCAGTCACAGGGGACCTTCCCCCGGGATCGGCAGTCCCAGCAGCAGGGCTCCCAGAGACACCGCTTCCCCT
>NW_024825353.1:0-1606 GCF_019175285.1 Sceloporus undulatus
CCCCCCATGACAACTTGCCAGTTAATAGGTATATACTGATGTTTTGCATCACAAGTAACTTTTTGTCCTCCTATTCATAACATAGCAGTGGAAAAACCAAGTAGACTTCCCATACCAATTGCCTAAGCCCATTTGATTAGTCAAGGGAAACATACTTGCTGAGGTGGTGCAATGGGCTATTATCAGAGTCTCAGTATCATGTAAAGCAAACATATACTGCAAAGCTTTTGAGAAATCATATCTATAATCAAACATGGATGTTTGGAATTCTAGCAAGGATATGCATCACAATGATAAATTTTTAAAGAGTTAGGTAATAGATACTAAATAAATGATGAACAGGAAGACTCTCGGAACCATCTTCATAATGCATGTAGAAAGTAATCTGTTGGGTTTTTTTTTAAGGGGCTTAATGCATTACGCACCCTGTGGAACCTGGTCCTGCATTTCAAATTAAGATTTATCTAAGGTCAGGCTTCAGACAGTACTGTGTTTTCATTCATTCTATACTGTTGTACCATTTGACGGTCTGCTGTCATTAAGCAGTCACTCTGAAAAGACATATAGAATGCAGCCGCTTGTTCTTGAGTGACCTTTATCTCTTGGCATTAACAAGGTAAGGTAGCCCTCTGGGCTTTTCCTTTCTTTCCTTTCTTTTTTTAACTCTTCCTCCTCTTCCCCACATCCATCTTCATCAAAACCTTATCACAGGCCTGTTCGTCAGCCATACATCAAAAGTGTCACTACAAGATTGATCAGGGGGGTTGTGAAAAGCTGAAAAGAGGAGCTTTTCTGAAGCACTACTTCAAACATGGTCATACAGAATCAAAGAGTGGCATGTGGTGTTAATAGCCTGTGAAGCTTGTGTTTTGTACGAAGGTGTGGTTAGAGGCACCTCTGATCACTTCCTGCCACAAATGAATAGGCAGCCAGCCAACCAAAGAATGATTCCTCATTAACACCAATCAAACTGCTGACAGAAGTGTAAAAGTAAACCGTGTGTGTGTGTGTGTGTGTGTGTGTGTGTGTGTCTTCAACGTACCTGCAACTTATTGTGACCCCATGAATTTCATAGTTTTCTTAAGCAGGGAATACTCAGAGGTGGTTTGCCAGTTCCTTCCTCTAAAATATAGCCTACACTACATGATATCTATTGGCAGTCTCCCACTGAAGTACTAATCAGGGCTGATCCTGTTTAGCTTCCAAGAACAGACAGGATCTGGTGTCTTTAGGGTATTTAGACAGAACAGAAGCAAACCCTACCAGATTTAAAATTGTCCACTATCTAATCATGGACACAAAGTAAACAGGGAAAGTTGTTTTGTTTATTGCTGTAACAGGCTTAGTTATTTCCTAGAAGCTATTCCTGTAATATAAAAGCATGGAAGGAAAGATGTTCAAAGACAGAGATTATCAAAATGTGATTCACAGATCACAAATGTTGTAGTCTACAAGCTCAATTCATGTAGTCTGTGGAAATACTGTGAAACATGTTAGTCAAAAAAAGGGGGGGTGCTGGGGGGTCCCCACCAACGGTGTCAGTTTCTTTTTTAAAATGTTGGGGACATTTGCTTAGCTCAAAAAAGCTTGCAAGAGTCTGAATAAC
>NW_024825354.1:0-1606 GCF_019175285.1 Sceloporus undulatus
ATTTCAAATGGGCACGCATGCGGGGTGATCTAGAACCGTTCTAGGTTTAAATCGGGTTCAAATGGGCACGCCTCTATCTGAATTCGATTCGTAACCCGCGTTAAACCCCAGTGGAAACAAGCCCGAAGAGTTCAAAGAGACCCCAGGGACTATCCAATCTAACCCCATTCTGCTATGCCGGAAGACCCTATCCAAGCCCTCCCTGGGACAAATGGCCATCCAGCCTCTGTTTAAAAACCTCCAAAGAAGAAGGAGACTCCACCACCCTCCAAGGCAGCAGCATATTTCACTGTTGAACTGCTCTTATAATCAGGAAATTCTTCCTAACGTCAGAATCTCTTTTCCTGTAATAGTTTGCATCTCTTGCTCTGTGTCCTGGTCTCTGGAGTAGCAGAAAATAAGCTTGTTCCATCCTCAGTATGACATCCCTTCAAATATTTAAACATGGCTATCATGCCCTCTCTTAACTTTCTCTTCTCCAGGCTATCTCAGGAATCTTTTGTCTGTGAAATCCTGCACTAGCAAGTGTGGGATTAGATGTCTTCTGAGGTCCCTCTAAACTAAACTGTATACTGTATAAGGAGAATAGACCCATTGAACCCATGGTTGAATGATGAGTTGAAATGAAGGTCAGTCCCATGATTCATTGGATCTACTCAGGTTGCATAACAATAAGGCCCAAGTCCTTTGATAACAGTTTGAAACAGCTGTTGCCAGTCTATGCAAAGAAAGCTGGGTAGAGCACCATGGCTCACAGACCTTAGGTGCAATTTTCCCTGCTGCTGCTGTTGATGACAACCATGTCACCAACCTCAGTGGCATTGCTGCCCCACGAACTTCTATGACCTGCTCCTCCTCCTGTTCCCAACATGCCCCATGATCTGAAGATTACTGGAGATGTCTGTAGCCTAACAGATAGACTGGCCTATGAAGCTGGGTGCTAATATGGATCCTGTCCCTGTATACTGATGGCCCATGAACTCCATAGAGACCTGAGATAAATACTTCTACAGCACCTCTCATAGGAAAATAGGAAATGATCCTTCCAGTAAATGAAGCAAGAATCGAGGGTGATGGCAGGAGCAGCCATCTCAGAATTACATTTTTGTTTGGGGGGGGGGGACATCATTGTAAGATGTAACTACAAATTGGAACAACATCATCATAGGCCCGGGACAGATGGTCCCAAAGTGGCGTGCTGCTGGCCATACTAGGGTTAGGGACCACGCACCAACCGTACGGTCCCTAAACCCAGCATGGGACGGCAGCAGCATTGTGGTGGCATCCCCTCCACACGGGCACCACCATCTTGATCTAAGACACACAAAGTGTATACATGTCACTGTGTGTCGCATACATAACTGACATGCCAATGGCGCACTCATGACGTGTGCCATAAAAAGAACCTGGTTTTTTTGGGTTCTTTTCACTCCGGAGGGACTCTGCACAGTTTGACTGCTGCAGTGTCCCTCCAGAGAGAAACAGGCTGCATCCAATCCGGCCTTTTTCAGAGGTATTTACCGGGCCATAGTCACATCTGACAATGCAGTATCTCAGCCATCAATCATTTTGCTCAACCATATGATTAAATGTAGCTTAAATCCAA
>NW_024825355.1:0-399 GCF_019175285.1 Sceloporus undulatus
TATGTCCAAATACATAATAATATATATTATAATATTACACAAGAAAACAAATGTTGGAAAATTATTCTATATTTAGTAATGGCAACAAGAACCTTGGGAGCAAAAAACTGGAATAAAGTTCCTCCTAATGTTGATGTGGAATCACATTTTGTGTAGCTTGCATCCATTACTCCATTGGGTCCTGTTCTCTGGAGCAGCAGAAAACAAGCTTGCTCCCTCCTCAATATGACATCCCTTCAAATATTTAAACAGGGCTCTCATATCACCTCTTAACCTTCTCTTCTCCAGGCTAAACATACCCAGCTCCCTAAGTCGTTCCTCATAGGGCTTCATGGTTTCCAGACCCTTCACCATTTTATAATAATAATAATAATAATAATAATAATAATAATAATAATA
>NW_024825355.1:499-1606 GCF_019175285.1 Sceloporus undulatus
GAATACAACCTAAAACATTACATCATAAAACCATTAAAAAAACCCCAATACAAACAATAGCTGGATCGAACAAATGTGCAACAAGGGGAGGAAGGATGGTATACTTAAGGAACATGGGGGAAAGCTTGTCGGAAAAGATAGGTCTTCAAATTTTTCCTAAGCAAGTCTATAGAGGTGACCGAGCGGAGCTCGTCGGGCAGAGAGTTCCAAATCTGTGGGGCTGAGATAGAAAATGCCCTTTGAGAAGATGAAATATATCTCGACTTAGGAACTCTGAACAGATTCTTCCCGCCCGACCTGAGAGTGTGGGGCAGACTGTATGGGGAGAGAGAGGCGGTCCTCCAAGTACCCTGGGCCCAAGTCGCCCTGCTTTGGACACATGGCTCCAGTTTCTCAACATGATAAGAAAGAAGATTAAACATTGGGAACAATTTCCTGGTTTGGTTCAACATTGGAATGGACAGTCTTGTAAGGAGCAGGACTCCTCTCCATTGGATGTTTCCAAACAGAGCTTGGATGGAAGGCCACTTCTCATGGATACTATAGCTGTGTATCCCTGCCTCTGGGGTCCCTTGCAGTTCTATTATGGTTCCTTGGTATGATTCCAGCTTTTACAGTATTTGGAACAAGGTCTGGAAACCATGCCCTATGAGGAAGGACTTAGGGAGCTGAGGATGTTTAGCCTGGAGATGAGAAGGTTAAGAGGGGATATGAGAGCCCTGTTTAAATATTTGAAAGGATGTCATATTGAGGAGAGAGCAAGCTTGTTTTCTGCTGCTCCAGAGACTAGGACACAGTGGAGCAATGGATGCAAGCTGCAGGAAAACAGATTCCAGCTCAACATTAGGAAGAACTTCCTGACAGCAAGAGCTGTTGGACAGTGGAACACATTCCCTCAGAGTGGAGTCTCCTTCTTTGGAGGTCTTTAAGCAGAGGCTGGATGGCCATCTATCAATGGGGATGCTTTGACTGAGATTTCCTGCATGGCAGAACAGGGTTGGACTGGATCAGGGCCCTTGGGGTCTCTTCCAACTCTATCATTCTGTGGTTCTTTTTAACCTGAGTCCACAGAATCATAGAAGAGTTGGAAGAGACCGGAAGGTTGAT
>NW_024825356.1:0-1606 GCF_019175285.1 Sceloporus undulatus
TATTTTTATTTTTACCCATGCACACCTGACATAATAATCATTGGTAGTGTGGTGTCCTCCATAATATACCTGCATAAGTAAACATGAAAACACAAGCCCCCCCAAATCCACCAAACACCCATGCATCTATATGTCATCTATTGGACATGTTTATTTTTGGGAAACGTACCTTGTGAAAAGAGCTCCTTGGAGCCCTCCACTGGCTGCAGATGTTGATGGGGTGCCATGCTGGAGTCCTGATGAGCAGCACCTCCTGACACTATTACAACTTCCATTCCAGAAGTTTCCCGTTTCGCCTGTACACTGAAATTGCCGTCGAAGATCTCCTTCAGTTTAAAAGGGGGGGGGGGGCATGGTTATTGCTCCAGTCCCGCTCCTGTTTGCTAGCTGGGTTGCCTTCTTAAAATTCCACTTCATTGCTTTGGCCTTTGTTCAACATTCTGATCCTGTCTTATCATGCCCTTTTGGCTCTCAACTTAGCTGTGATTGTTTCATACACATCTATACTGTAGTGATTTTTATTTAGTTGCATCTGCACCGCCTCCTTGCCCCAAATTGCTATCAAATCCTTGGTCTCATCCATCTTCCATGATATTCCCCTCCCACGTTTTTTCAAGGTATCTGCCATGGAAAAGCGGAAGGAGAAGAAAAAATGCCTGTGAAATTAAATGGTGCCTGGGCTGCAAATCCAACATCTTGCTTCATGTGGAAGGCTTTTAAAAATGGTTATATGCCAGGGGTTTAGGGGTGGGCACAGGTAACTATAGGCATCAGCAACCCTTACCCAACTGGTAACGCCCTCTCTTCTTGTGGGGATGACCAATGACTGACCAAAATGTCCCCTATGCTCATCCCCCCATTAGCCCCCCCCCCAAAAAAAGGTACAGGCATATTTCCCCAACTACCACAACAGTACTGCCACCCAGCATGGAAGCAATGGATCGCTAAATAAATTTCATGCAAGATCAATTGATTGCATATATCTATTTTGCTGTTCATCAAAAAAAACCATGGTATCAATCATATTAAAAAAAATTAAATAATCAAACCCCCACAAATAGGATCACATTGTCATCTTACCTCTAGAAACACAGTGGAAAAACATTCATGTCCACCACATTCACAGGAGGAATCAATTAGCTTATAACTGATTTGATGAGAAAATTGAAGTCGAGCCACACGATCAGTAGACAAAGCCAGCCCTCCAAAAATGGCGGATTTCAAGCAAACAGAAGGCAGTGGGTGACACCCCCTGGCCAGCCCCTCTGCTATTGTCCCTCCTCTCCAGAATGATGCAATTCAGATCCAAACATCATTCCCACTTGATGTACACGCTCTGGAATCAATTCTTTTCAAAAGAACCACTAGAAAACTAGTGTCAGGAAAAAAACGAGGGTTTTGAGTTTGCCTCATTTTATTGGGATATAAATCGATCAAATAAAGATTGGAACTAGTTTCAGAGATATTTAGGTTGGCAAATCAAAGCAAGTTCTTCCTCAGAGAAGTGAGGAAGGTCCCATTCTGGTAGCATGGACGAGTAGCTGTGACAATACAATGGTGGTTGCCTGTGCACCTGATTTAAACCTGTCTATGGCGGGTTACACAC
>NW_024825357.1:0-1606 GCF_019175285.1 Sceloporus undulatus
AATGAGTGTGAAATTTTGGAATGCCATAATTCCCAACCATCCATCATGCATTTTAGACAGTGGAATCACATGCAATAGAACAAAGGAGTTGTCATCCATATGTGAGGCCAAGTAAAATTAGAGTGTGGTTCAGATGGCAAAACGTATTCATGAGGAAGAACACATAAGCTAGAAGGGGTGGCAGCAACTTGCTTTTGCCTGAGCCCACTGGGAAGGGCAGGCTTCTGTTCCCTCCTCTCTTCTTTCTCCTACCAAATTAATTGATTGCAAACTACTTTTTCACTTTGTACTCAATTTGCAACTGTTGAAGTAAGCTGAGGACAAAAGGGGAAAATTAGAGGAGGAATGACAATCTGGGACATTTAAAAGTAGCTGAAAGAGCAACATAGGATTAATCGAGACTGTCCCTGCCAAATCAGGATAGTTGGTTGTCTCTGTGTCAGAGACATAGGGGATTATCACACTGAGGTTTACCATGCTTAAATCGTCAGCAAAACGCTCCAGAAGCACAAAGGTGTGATAGCCGGTCACACTTCTGAAGCGTCACTGAAGCATCCCTCACCTCTCTCATCAGCAAAGCATTTGCATAACAGCCATTTCTTCATAGCAGAAGTTCCCATTTGAAGAAATGGCTGCTTTGTGAATGCTTTGTTGATGGGAGAGGAGAGGGGACACTTCAGTGATGCTTCAGAACTGCAACCAGCTATCACACCTGCTTCTGGAGTGTTTTGCCAGTGATTTCAGCATGCTAAGCCTCCATGTAATAATCCCCATAGTCCAATGCTCAAACCACTATGATTTTATGACTGATTTATTATTGATTATCTGTATTAACTTGTACTATTTTATCTTATTGTTCATATTTTAGCATAACCCTATTTTATTAATTCTATATTTCCTTGTTGTTGGTTAGATTGTACACCGTAGGTAGGCTTTTATCTGTTTTTGGATTCTTTTGCTTTGTAAAGTGCTGTGTTAAGCCTATGTCGCTCTATAAATAAATGTAATAATAATAATAATAATAATAATAACAGGATTGAAGAACCTGTGGAATACTAGATATCACTGGGCTACAACTCCCTTCATCACTAATACCCACGCTCTCAAAATGCCATTTGGTTTAATTTTGGACTGGGTTTTAAATTCTTTTTAGGTTTTTTGGTGGGATGTCTCTGGGGATAGAAAGGTAAACAGCTACATTTGCCATGCCTTTGACCAGTTTTGGGGATAAAAAGAACAATATTTTTTTGTGATTTTTAAAAAAACAAAAATCATGTTGGGCGTTTTGCTGGAGCAGCTTTGGGGGCTACATCGTGGTGTCCCAAGGGCTGCATACTCCTCTTTGCTCACCCGTTAGCTCGAGTGTTGGATAGCCCTGGAAAGGGAAATTTGGGTTTAAAATTCTACTTTAAGAATACCACCTACAAACTAATTTGTTTGATTTAAGCAAGTCAGTGGAGATTACCGCACTAGGGTAAAAGCGTTCCCCAATGCGTTCTCACGGGCGCGAGCCTGGAACGTGATGAGAACCAGAACGCTAGTTTACCGCACAGCGGAACGCCGCCGTCGCCACCGGGCATTCCAAATGTGTTCCCAATGTGTTCCA
>NW_024825358.1:0-1606 GCF_019175285.1 Sceloporus undulatus
AAGCAGCCTCAAACCTGGATTTTCAAGTCAGGAACTGTCTTATGCTGCTCTACTCCTGTCTTGGCCCCTGATCCGAAGGCAATGTGGAAGCAGAGGAAGACTTTGATATTCACAGTGTTCTGGTGATCCAGAAACACAGGGTATCAAGGAGAAGATAAAGTGGCTTCCCACTTTTACTCACTCATGAGCTCCACAGGTGAGCTGAGGACACCACTTTCAGATGCCTTCAGGGCTTCCACTGCATAGGTGCGGAGTATCATTTTAAAAAGATGCTAAGGATGCCTGGTATACTGCTAGAATCAAGGAGACCCAAATGTTCTTTACACGCTGTTGGTGTTCCTCTTGCAAGGAGTCATAAGTCCTCAGCATCCTTGTAGCTTGTAGAGCACTGTGGTTGTGAGACCAAAGTAATTTGCGGTATTTACTCAAACCATCTATCTATTTGTCACTTGGGTAAGGAGGGTATAGTGAGAAAGATGAGTGAAAGTCAAAAATTTTAAAGAGAAGATATGTTGTAGCCAGGACATGTCAGTTGTCTTTGAGGAGCAATGTCAATCTGGAACTGGTGTGTCCCAAACACAGCCCAGCCAAAGGCTGCTTGCTACATGGCTGATAACCAGTAGCTAATGAGCAAGCCAGTCACAGAGTAGCTTAGAGTTCAGCACTTACTTTACTTTAGCAAATACAGTGGGACCTTGGTATCCCCAATGAATGGTTGCCATCCATGGATTTGAGCATTGATGGATGACAACCCTTCATTGTCCCCAATGGTGGAGCGTGCACACAGTCACACTGCTATTGCAGACAACTGGATTGATGTTTCCCCTTTCTCCCTCTTCCTTCCCTCCTTCCTCTCTCCCCCTTTCTCCTGCTCCAAGGCTTGTGCCCTGGCTTTGCTTCAGGGATGGAGGCTGGAGCCCCATCGGCCAGAGGGGGCTGGGGCTTGAGTCTCGAGGTTGCCTCCCAGACCCAGCACCCAGGACGGAACCTCCAGGGTGGAACCTCCAGGCTCCAAGACCTAAGCCCCAGTGTTGGCTCTGATTCCCTCTGGCCAACAGAGCTCCTGCCTCCACCTCCGCATCACCCTTGCCAAGTTGGAGCCTCGTCAGTTGGAGGGAGACAGAGCCAGTGCTGGGGCTTGGGTCTCAGAGCCTGGAGGCTCCGTCTTGGTTACTGGGCCAGGGATGGGTGGGTGGGTACGAAGACTCAAGCTTTGGCCCCGGCTCCCTTCAGCTGACAGGGCTCTAACCTTTGCCTTCAAAAGTCAAACTAGGGCAGAAGGCTCAGAGAGGAAGAGAGAAAGAAAGGGAGACTTCAGTTCCATTGTCCCTAATAGCAGAGCGGCTGTGTGGCCATGCTGCTATTAAGGACAATTGGACTTGAGCATCCACAGATTTTGGTATCCATAGAGAAGGGGGGGTCCGGAACAGATCCCCCATGGATATTGAGGGCCAACTGTACAAACCTTGAGTCCCAGAGTTCAGCAATGTCCAAGTCAGGTAAATGGCATCCAGAGTCAACAAACACAGTCCACATCAGGTACATCGCATCCTGAATCAACAAACACAGTCCAGGTCAAGCATAGAGTTCAGCAATACAACTGGGT
>NW_024825359.1:0-1606 GCF_019175285.1 Sceloporus undulatus
TGTGGGAGCCCCTCAGGGGAGGGGTGTGCATGTCCTCATGCCTTGCTGGCAATGGAGGACAGGCTATTAGAGTTCTTCTAGGGGTCATTGAGGGCTATCATTTATATCAAAATTTATATGGAGCAGCATGGGTAACACCCAGCATCTCCCCAAGTCCTTCCTCACAGGGCTCCATGGTTTCCAGACCCTTCACCATTTTAGTCGTCCTCCTTTGGACACAGGGCTCCAGTTTCTCAATGTCCTTTCTGAATTGTGGCGCCCAGAACTGGACACAATATTCCAGGTGGGGCCTGATTAGAGCAGAATACAGTGGCACTATTGCTTCCCTGGATCTAGACACTATACTTCTATTGATGCAGCCTAAAATTGCATTGGCCTTTTTAGCTGCCGCATCACACTGTTCACTCATGTTCAACTTGTGGTCTACTTGGACTCCCAGATCCCTTTCACATGTAGTTTCATTCAGCCAGGTGTCCCCCATAATCCTATATCTGTGCATTTCATTTTTCTGCCCTAAGTGCAGTACCTTACATTTATCCATGTTGAAGTTCATTTTGTTAGCTTTGACCCAGCTTTCTTGTCTATTTGGAATATTTCTAGATCTATTTGGAATAGCGGTTTATAAATAAAATGTATTATTATTATTATTATTATTATTATTATTAGTCTATTCAGGTCATTTTGTATCTTGATCCTGTCCTCTGGAGTATTAGCTATTCCTTCTACTTTGGTGTCATCGGCAAATTTGATAAGTATGCCTCCAATTCTGTCATCCAGGTCATTGATAAAGATGTTGAATAGCACTGGTCCCAGGACGGACAAATTCAACACGGAGAAATGTAAGGTACTATACTGAGGGCAAAAAACGAAATGCACAGATATAGGATCACGGGGGACACCTGGTTTAAGGAGAGTCTTTTACGTGTGAAAGAGACCTAGGAGTCCTAGCAGAGGAACATGAGTCAACAGTGTAATGCAGCAGCTAAAAAGGCCAATGCATCAAAAGTAGTGTAGCATCTGGTAAGGAAGACTATCCTTCTATTCTGCTTTGGTCAGGCTTCACCTGGAACAACACACTGCATGCTCTCAGGTGGAGAATGCAGGCAAATCCATAAAGTGATTTAAAATATCAGATCAGGATTAAAAGATCTGTTTTGCTCTTGGCTGTCAAATCTTTTGCCAGATAGTCAGTGCGTTTGCAGTCTTTTTTGGATCTCTCATGGAAGTGCTATTGTTCATAATGTTAAGATGCCTTATATTTCAAAATGCCTAAGACAATAGAGACAGAAACTGTTTTTCAAGTGTGTGCTGTGTTTAAGTGGCAAATAAGAACAGAAGATGCTAATAGCTGGTGATGCCATGCAATATAATAAATATTGATGCAACATCAAAAGGAGGGGATACAATGATTGATATGCCACCAATAGATGGATAGAAAATAGTAGGTACTGTGGATAGATAGAAATGAGGCTTTGGAGTAGGGTTGCCATAGCAGAGGACCTCCGAACCGGGGCAAATGTAGGTAGGGTTGCCATAATGGAGGACCTCGAAACCGGGACAAATGTAGGACAAGGTTTGAAAATGTAGGACTTTTTTTTTAAAAAAA
>NW_024825360.1:0-1606 GCF_019175285.1 Sceloporus undulatus
AAATTGGTCAAAAATTTTGTGGTTCATTGGGTGTCTTATTCGGTTTAGGAATAACAGTAATGAAGGCTTTTGTCCAACTAGGCGGGATATCTGATTGGTTTATTTTGTTGACTAAAGCATGGAAGACTGGGCTTAATTCCTCACTACACTTTTTATAATATATTGATGTGAAACCGTCAGGGCCGGGTGATTTTCCTGTTTTCATTTCTTTTATACCTTCTATTACCTCTGCCATTGTGATATTTGCATTTAGCGTATCATATTGCATTTTATTAATTTTTTTGAGATTTTGGTTTTTGACATAGTTTCCTAAATTTTCTAAAAAATTTCTTCCTTTTGGGTTATCATTAAATATAGTGTGGAAATATTTTTCAAATATTGTTTGAATTTCCTTTGAGTTTGTAATAGTTTTATCACCTCTTTTCATTTCTAGTATTGCTTTTCTTTCTATAGATTTTCTAGTCTGGTAGGCTAGCAGTTTTCCAATCTTATTTCCAGATTCAAAATACTTTTGTTTCATGTATCTTTTTCTCCTTTGTATCTCTTCACTTGTTATTTCCGCTAATTCTGTTTGTAGAATTTTTATATCTTCCAGAACCCTTTTCTTTTTGGATATGCCCTCAATTCTTCTTCTTTTAATTTAATTTTATCGTTTATTTCTTCTAATTTTTTGCTTTTCTTTTTCTTCCATTCTGCTCCTTTCTTTATGTACAAAATAAACCAATCAGATATCCCGCTTTATTAATTTTTCAAACTGAATTTACAGTAAGATGAAAAGTAGTTTATTTTTGTATACTTCCACTTTATTTACATTTGAAAACTGTTCTCCCAAGATTAATGTAATCATTAACTTCTATTATTACTATTTTTTTATTTTAATTATTATATGTGTGTGTATAATGATAAATAAATAAATAATGCTGGGGGGGACTGTATATATATTTTAATTAAATCAGGGTGGGCAACTGTGGAAGGGTAGAATTATGCATTAGCCCTTGCAGGAGATTTTGGTGGGGTGTACCCCACCACACTCACTCCCACAAAAAAAATACTATTTTAGGACCCAGGTACCTTTTAGGATACAAGGAGGCATCTTCCCATGGTTTGGGGACTTCCTAGGCCATTTTAGGCCCAGGGGATGCCTTTTTTTTAGTGACAGGTCACTCTTGTTCACTACCTATTGTAAAAAAAAAACAACCCTCTTTTCAGCCTAATTTCTCCCAAAGTGGGCCCGAAATGTACTGGAAATGCCTCCCACTACTCCAGATGGCATTTCGGGGCACAAAAAAACTTTTTGAAAAAATTTGCCAAAATTTCATTAAAAAATTAATTTGACCCGGGGGGGGAGACAGGGGGCCTCCAAACATGGTAGAAATGCATTTGGGACATTTAAATAATTTGGGGACAGTTATTTGGCCAAGAGGGAACTCAAATCGGGCATCCCTCAAGGTGCAATTCTGTCCCCAATACTATTTAACAGTTACATGAAGCCGCTGGGCAAGATTATCCGGAGACATGGGGCAGGGTGTTATCAGTACGCTGATGACACCCAAATATATTTCTCTTATGTCTTGGACTGATGCAGTTACTAAGGATAGCATGGTGG
>NW_024825361.1:0-1606 GCF_019175285.1 Sceloporus undulatus
AAATCTGGATATCCTCAGGATGACATTGCCAGCCCCTTCTGGCAGGCAGCCTGAAGTGGGAGAAGGGTCTGCCATGGGGTCCTGGCTCTGATGGTGGCCGCCGTGCCATTTGGCAAGAGATGTGGGAGCGCCATCCCACAGCATCCCAGTTGCCAGCAGGCCAGGCCTCCAACGCTTGCTGTGACAGCTGACGGTTATGATGGCAGTTTGTGTGGAGAGCATTTCATAGAATCATAGAATCGTAGAGTTGGAAGAAACCCCAAGAAGGGCCCTTATCCAGTCCAACCCCCTTCTGCCATGCAGGAACTCTCGGTCAAAGCATCCCCAATATGAACATGGCAGTAGTGCCACATTCATAAGCATGAATACCAAGCAGTTATGAGCCTGGAACAGAGATACCTAAGAGGTGATATGGTAGCCCTATTTAGGTGTTTGAAGGGATGTCACATTGAGGAGGGAGCAAGCTTGTTTTCTGCTGCTCCAGAGAACGGGACCCAATAGAGTAATGGATGGAAGCTCCAGGAAAAGAGATTCCAGCTCAACATTAAGAGGAACCTCCTAATAGTAAGAGCTTCTTGACAGTGGAGGCTGTTTTTAAGCAGAGGCTGGGTGGCTGTCTATCGGGTATGCCTTGGTGGTGAGTTCCTGCATGGCAGAATGGGGCTGGACTGGATCAGGGCCCTTCTTGGGGTCTCTTCCATCTCTATGATTCTATGATTAATCCTACATGAACCATGAAGCCCTGTGAGTAGCCCTTGGGAAGCTGGGGATGTTTAGCCTGGAAGAGACGTTTAAGAGGTGATATGTATTTGACGGGATGCCATATTGAGGAGGGAGCAAGCTTGTTTTCTGCTGCTCCAGAGAATAGGAGACAAGGGAGAAATGGATGCAAGCTCCAGGAAAAGGGATTCCAGCTCAACATAAGGAGCCCCTTCCTGAGCATAAGAGCTCTTTGACAGTGAAAGATACTGCCTTGGAGATTTTGGTGGAGTCTCTTTTTTTGGAGGCTGTTTTTAAGCAGAGCCTGGATGAGCCCTGTCCCAGGGAAGGCTTGGATTGTGAGTTCCTGCACGGCAGAATGAGGTTGGAGTGGATGGTCTTTGAGGGTCTCTTCCAATTCTGTGATTCTATGATGCTATGAGTGTGTAAGTCAGGGGTAGGCAACACTTTTGAGCCGGGGGCCAGGTTGCTGTCCCTCAGACAACTGGGGGCCCAAGCCAAACATTAAAAAATTAAAAAAATATTTTTTTAAAAAAATTAAATATATAAATAAACCAGGACAAATGTAGGACAAAATTTTCAAATGGAAGACACTTTTTTAAAAAAAACGGAGGACACGCAAAAAAAATTGCTGATTTTTTAAAAAATGTTAATATAAATGCATGTTTCTGAGGCTTCTATAGACAATTGCTCCCCAAAGGCCCTGGTGGCAATCGGTGGCAGGACCGGGCTGGGGCCGGTCCCAAGGCCTCGCCAGGCCGCATCCAGCCCGCGGGCCGCAGGTTGCCTACCCCTGGTGTAAGTCTTGCTTATGCCTTTGTAACTGCTCAAGATCCCTGCCACTCAATATTAATAATGGCTGGGGATGGTTTTGGGGAAACCTGGG
>NW_024825362.1:0-1606 GCF_019175285.1 Sceloporus undulatus
ATAGGGCTGGGAGGGAACACATACCCTGGGAGGCGAAATGATGTCTTTATGGGACATCATAGGACCTAGTGCCTTGTCAGTGCTCCCTGCCCCTTGATCCCAGGCCCCCTCTAGTTGCCCTTTGCCTTTGGAGGCGAGTTGTGGGCGGTGGGACTGCCACTGTGTCACTGAAGAGGCTGGAAGATGGCCCAGCAAGAGGCTGCTGAGACAGTTCCACCTCCATTGCAACTCCCTGCTCCTCAGCTGGAAGGATTGCTCTTGCTGGGGGCTCCTGCTGCCCAACCCCTTCCTCCACGACCCTGGGGACAGCCCTGCCTCTTCCACTTTGCTCCCTACGTACCCTTCTGCGTCTTGTGCCACCCTGCCCTCCCCTCATGATCTCCACCATTTGCCCCATCAGAACAGTCTGTGCTTCCAAGGTGGTGTTGAGTCGCCTCTGCACCTGGTCTGACCTGTCTATTGATCTCTCCTGGTTCTGAACGGCCCTCTCTTGAAATTCCAGTGCCCTTTCCATGATCTCCCTGCGGAACTGTCTGCCCCTCTCCCTTTCCTCAGAGGCTCGCTGCCCCTGCTCCACCGGTGCTGTCATGTGCTCTGCTGAGCAAGCCTTGAGCTGATCCACAGCCGCCACAGTTCTAGTAGCTGCTGACGGACGCAACCTCTTCTTCTTGGTTGCAAGACGCTCCTCTGGTGTCATGGCAGCTATGGGGCTAGCTGGAGCTACTGCTTCTTCTTCTTCTTCTGTTCGTCCTCCTACTATTGGACATACAACCAGAGAGTCATAGAAGCCTACAGTTAGTAGAGACCCTGAGGACCATCTAGTCCAACCCCATTCTGCCATGCAGGAACTCTCACTCAAAGCTTCCCCAACGTGGCAAAAGGTACAATTTCAAACTAAGGGCATGGGGAAAGGAGAGACTTACAGGCAAGGGATGGGTGCCTTAGGAATGTGGGACACATGCAGCACATGACTATGCCAGAGACACTCACAATCCTACTTCCCCATGATCCCTGGCCCAGCAACTTTGCAAACATACCAGCATAGTAAGCAGTGAAAGAAACAATGCCACAATTGCACAGTTGAGCCATGCAGTTCGCCCTATTGTGCCGCACTTGCGCCACTATACATTTGTTGTCAACATAAACATAGGGTTTACCTTGCATAGTCTCTTCGGCCTCACTGCCATTGCTGGAGGCTGCACTGGCCCGGGAGACAGGTGAGTGGTCACGGTAGCTGCTGGTCATGGAAGAGGATCCAGCACGAGATGGTGGTCTGCTTCTGGAGCTCCCGGCCCCAGCAGACATTCGTCTGAGCAGGGCGTGGGGGTCCAGAGGTCTCTGGCTGCTGGAGGAATCGCCCGAGTCGGGGTGTTCCTCCTGCTGCTCATCTGTATGACAAGGGACAAGGGTCATCTCTGTCCTGTGCCCACCCCGGGGCCACATCTTCCTCTTCTCCCATTTCCCCCCTTCCTTTCCCTCAGGGGCCCTGGCACATCTTACCGTGAGAAGGCATCAAAAGGTCCTGGGAACATTCCAGCTCTGGAGTCTCCTCCACCTCCTCTTCCACCACCACAGGTTCGGCTCTGGCTGGCTGGCCCACCGGGAC
>NW_024825363.1:0-1606 GCF_019175285.1 Sceloporus undulatus
GGGCACTGCGTTGCAGTGATTTAGGTCCTACCTCTCGGGCAGATTCCAGAGGGTGTTGCTTGGGGACATTTATTCCTCCAAGAGGGAGCTCAAATCGGGTGTCCCTCAAGGTGCAATTCTGTCCCCATTGCTGTTTAACATTTACATGAAGCCACTGGGAGAGATCATCCGGAGACATGGGGCGCAGTGTTATCAGTACGCTGATGACGCCCAAATTTATTTCTTTATGACTCTGACTGCTGCAATGACTAAGGATGGCATCTATCCTCTGGATGCCTGCCTTGGGTTGGTAATGGGCTGGATGAGGGAAAACAAACTCAAGCTGAATCCGTAGAAAACAAAGGTACTTGCGATAAGCACCTCAAGTCTGGGGAAGGAGTTTTGTCAACTAGTCTTGGACGGGGTCACACTTCCCCTAAAGAATGAAGTTCACAGTTTGGGAGTACTCCTGGATCCATCTCTACAGCTGTCATCTCAAATAGATGGGGGGGTTGGGGGCTTGTGTTGTTTTGACTGTTTTATCTTTTATTGTTCACCGCTGTGATCCTTGGAATAGCGGTATATAAATAAATAATTATTATATTATATGTGATGGCCAGGAGTGTTTGGTACCAACTTCGGTTGATACACCAACTGCGTCCCTACCTGGAAAAAAAAGACCTTGAAGCAGTAGTACTTGCACTGGTAATCTCTCGTCTAGATTTCTGTAATGTGCTCTACATGGGGCTACGTCTGTACCAAGTTTGGAAGCTTCAATTGGTTCAAAATGTGGCAGCCACATTGGTCAACGGAACAACTAAGTTGGCCCATATAACACCTGTGTTAAAAACTCTTCACTGGCTGCCGATTAGCTTCCGGGCACAGTACAAAGTGTTGGTTATTACCTTTAAAGCCCTTCATGGCTTGGGTCCAAGTTACTTGAGTGAAGCCTCTCCCTACACAATCTGCCCCACACTCTCAGAACATCTGGGAAGTTTTTATTGGAATACCATAAACCCAGGTTAACGTCAAGTTCCCATAGATTGTTTACGGCCAAAGCCCCCAAACTATGGAACAGCCTACCAGAAGAGATCCCTTTTATCACCAGCTTAGATGCCTTTAAGAAGTCACTTAAGAATAGGGATGTAAAGAATATTCTCCAAAATTCGAAAATTAGTAGAAATATGTCTAATTCGAAAATTTCGAAAGCATTTTATAGAGAAGAAATTCTGATCACTTCTCGATCATGAGTAAGAATTTTGATTTTTAATCATTTCCAAATGAAGTGAAGAGACGAAACTTTCAGCTGACAATGGCTGGGATTTGGGGTATTTTGCGTAAGAAAAGCTACCATTCATCCTGGGTTTTACCAGAGGCTATTTCCTTTGTTAGGGTGATTCCCCGACCATCTTTGCTCACTCACAGCTTTACTTTGAAAAACAAAAGAGAACAAAAGGGGAGGCATTTTGTGTGTTGGTGGTAGATAAGACATTCTGCCCTTTATGCCATGCTCTTTTTGGATGCATCACGCACTCTTATTCATGGATATTTTGAACTCTCCTTGCCAAATATATATATTGCAAAATAAAAGTAGGTTTGCCTTAGCATCACCTTGAGAGAGCTGGAG
>NW_024825364.1:0-1606 GCF_019175285.1 Sceloporus undulatus
ATGAATCTTCCCCTCCAAGAGTCAGCAATTCTTGTCCATAGAGCCTGGTATGTTCACATGGGCTATTTCTTTCTTTCATAGAATCATAGAATCATAGTATCAAAGAGTTGGAAGAGACTACAAGGGCCATCCAGTCCAACCCCATTCTGCCATGCAGGAAATCCAAATCAAAGCATCCCCATTGACAGATGGCCATCCAGCCTCTGCTTAAAGACCTCCAAAGAAGGAGACTCCACTACACTCCGAGGGAGTTTGTTCCAATGTTGAACAGCCCTTACTGTCAGGAAGTTCTTCCTAATGTTGAGGTGGAATATCTTTTCCTGCAGCTTGGATCCATTGTTCCTGGTCCTGTTCTCTGGAGCAGCAGAAAACAAGCTTGTTCCCTCCTCATTGTGACACCGCTTCAAATATTTAAACAGGGCTATCATATCACCTCTTAACCTTCTTTTCTCCAGGCTAAACATCCCCAGCTCCCTCAGTCGTTCCTCATAGGGCATGGTTTCCAGACCTTTCACCATTTTAGTCGCCCTCCTTTGGACACGCTCCAGTTTCTCAATGTCCTTTTTGAATTGTGGTGGCCAGAACTGACACAATACTCCAGGTGGGGCCTGACCAGAGCAGAACAGAGTGGGACTATGACTTCTCTTGACCTAGACACTATACTTCTATCGATGCAGCCTAAAATTGCATTGGCTTTGTCAGGTGCCGCATCTCACTGTTGACTCATGTTCAACTTGTGGTCTACCTGGACTCCAAGATCCCTTTCACATGTAGTCTCGTTCAGCCAGGTGTCCCCCATCCAATATCTGTACATTGTATTTTTCTGCCCAAAGTGCAATACCTTACATTTCTCTGTGTTGAATTTCACTTTGTTAGCTTTGGCCCAGCTTTCAAGTCTATTCAGGCCATTTTGAATTTTGATCCTGTCCTCTGGAGTATTAGCTATTCCTCCTAATTTGGTGTCATCTGCAAATTTGATAAGTATGCTCCCAATTCTGTCATCCAGGTCATTGATAAAGATGTTGAATAACACTGGGTCCAGGACAGAGCCCTGTGGGACCCCACTGGTCACTTCTCTCCATGATGAAAAGGAGCCATTGTTGAGCACCCTTTGGGTTCGGCCAATTACAAATCCATGAAACAGTTACTTTGTCTAGCCCACATTTTACAAGCTTGTTTGCAAGAATGTCATGGGAAACCTTGTCAAAGGCCTTACTGAAATCAAGATATACTATATCCACAGTATTCCTTTCATCTACCAAGCTAGTAATTTTATCAAAGAAAGAGATTAGATTTGTCTGGCATGACTTGTTTCTCTGAAACCCGTGTCGACTTTTTGTGATTATGGAATTGCTTTCTAAATGTTCAAAGACTCTCTGCTTAATGATCTGCTCTAGAATCTTTCCTGGTATAGATGTCAGACTAACTGGACGATAATTGTTGGGATCTTCTTTTTTCCCTTTTTGAAGATGGAGACAATGTTTGCCCTCCTCCAGTCTGCTGGGACTTAAGAAGAGTGTTTAGTCTTCAGTGAAGTCCCAGTGGTTGAGTGGTTAAATATCTGTACTGCAGCCACTCACTCCTGCAATTTGTAGTGGTAGCACCA
>NW_024825365.1:0-1606 GCF_019175285.1 Sceloporus undulatus
AAAAAGGAAGATTGAAATCTACACAGATGCACTAATCTCGGTTTTGACCCTTTGGAATATGGACCAAATCCTTCTGGTCCTGGATGTCAAGTTCCAATGCCATGGTCAAATGAATCACTGGTCTGCAAACAACTTGACATAATTATTTGGAAAACTGAGATGCTGATTATCTGCAAGAGTATGTCTGGGAGGAGGTGAAGTTGTTAGAGATGATGAAGAAGTAAGATTCATAATTATCCTTTCTGGGTGAAGAGGAGCAGGATTAAACTACTGAACAGATTTTTTTTTTTTTTGGATCTATACTTCAGTCTTTGATATATCTCATTTTATATTCTTAATCCCTAAATGGAGACTAGAAGGGCACGCTATAGAGAAAAGCAGATTTTTGACACTTCTCCCCTAGAGTAGAAGGCAGCATATTTAATTTCTTCTGTAATGTGGTGAGTATAATCTAGATTCATATGTCTAGAGTAGACAGTGGTGATTATAGCATCAAAGAGGCCTTGGATGCCTTGGTAACAAGCAACTGGTCTTGGGGAACAGAAGTCTGGATATATTTTCCACTTGGTGAGCTTGATGGTGATCTTGAAAGGATCTTGAAAGGCCATTAGTGATAAGAGTGACCTTGAGATTCTGTCATTACAGCTGGAATGCTCTTCATTTTTCTTCCTCCTTTCCACTTTCATCAGTGATAGCAAGGGTTTTAACAGCTCTCATCAACTGAATTTTATGTTCGCATCAACTTTGGAAGATTCCCATTTGGAAACCCTGCAAATTATCTTATCAGCAGCAAATGGGGCCAGTGCTGTAGTATGTTCAAAACTGGCCCTTTGGTCATATAGAGTTAGTAGTATGGTTCTTAATTCCTGGCCAATCTATGTAGGCATATATACTTCTATGATTTTGTAATTCATAATATTTTTTGTTTATTTAGAAAAAAAAAACAAATTTAAAAGCAGGGAAGCTGTGTATTACAGGACACACTAGCATAAACTTTGTATATCTATCACAGCAAAGACTTTTTAAAAAAAGGTGTTAAGATCCTCCCCTTCATTACAGTACAAATACTCCAATTGTGACTTTAATTGATAAAATAAAATCTTTACAATGCCACTCTCCATTTCATTACCTTTCTCTCCTAGTTTTCTCTCCCCTCCCTGTCCCCTGGTGAGTCACCTTTCAATACTGAACAAAAACAGAGCCATGCAAAGATATAAAATGTTAAATTTCAGTTCTACTGGGCTGAGAGTAGTCTGTTTTTCTTTCCTTTCTTTGTGAAATCTTCAGCTGTGCTATATTACTCAAATTTAGAGCAGGTGATCAACTCTTAGTCTTTGGACTTTCTTATCACACAGGAGGAAGGAGGGAAGTTTCTGAGCCCATCTAGTTAGATCAGGAAGACAAACTATTGAACAACAATGGTACATCAACAGAATCTCAGCCACCCATCTTCAAATATAGTCACTCAAACTCAGCAGATAGCAGGACCAAGGACTTACTTGGTCAGGAAATGAAATCATGACGCCATCTCTAAAAACAGATAATCCGAGATGGGACTGTGCTGTTCAGGCTTCTAGACTTGTGCCCTCAGGAAGAATCCTAGGCC
>NW_024825366.1:0-1606 GCF_019175285.1 Sceloporus undulatus
TCAATCTCGCTTACAACTACTTCAATCACTCTGTCCTTAATGTCCTCTTTAAATTTAGTTTTAATTTGTAAATATTCTAACCAATTGAGTGTGAATCCTTCATTGCTTAATTCTTCTCTTTCTTTCAGTTTTTGATTCCCTTTCAAACCAATATTTACCATTTCTTTATATGTTAACCATTTCAATCTCTTCTTTCCGTTGCTAAAAAAAAGCTTCTCGTACCGAAGTCCATAAGGGTAATTTATTATAAAACTTATCTCTAACTTTTTCCCAAATTGGAAACAGGGCCTTCCTTATGTAGTGATTTCTGAAGTCCTTATATGACACCTGATCTTTATATAATAAGTACGCATCACAACCCCACTTTAGTCCTTCTCCCTTCAAGTTTAACAAGTCTGTATCTTCCAACTTAATCCATTCTTGTATCCAGTTAAGTTTCCCTGACCACATATATAGCTTAATATCTGGTGTCGCATAACCTCCACACTCTCTACTATCTTTTAGAGTCTCCCATTTGATTCTAGGTTTTCCTCCCTTCCACACAAATTTTTTCAAAGCCTTAGTCACCTCTGAGGGAAGGGAACCAGACGGTCATCTAGTCTGACCCCTGAGGGAAGGGAAATGGACGGTCATCTAGTCTGACCCCTGAAAGAAGGGAAAGGGGCGGTCATCTAGACTGACCCCTAAGGGAAGGAAACCGGACGGTCATCTAGACTGACCCCAGAAGGAAGGGAACAGGACGGTCATCTAGTCTGACCACTGAGGGATGGGAACCGGCTGGTCATCTAGTCAGACCCCTGAAGGAAGGGAACCGGACGGTCATCTAGTCTGACCACTGAGGCAGGGTAACTGGAAGGTCATCTAGCCTGACCCCTGAAGGAAGGAACTGGATGGTCATCTGGACTGACCCCTGAAGGTAGGGAACTGGACGGTCATCTAGACTGACCCCTAAGGTAAGGGAACCGGAGGGTCATCCAGTCTGACCCCTGAGGGAACTAGACGGTCATCTAGTCTGACCCCTGAGGAATGGGAACCGGCTGGTCATCTAGTCAGACCCCTGAAGGAAGGGAATTGGATGGTCATCTAGTCTGACCAGAGGCAGGGTAACTGGAAGGTCATCCAGTCTGATCCCTGAGGGAACTGTATGGTCATCTATACTGACGCCTGAGGGAAGGGATCTGGAGGGTCATCTAGAATGACCCCTGAAGGAAGGGAACCGGACGGTCATCTAGACTGACCCCTGAGGGAAGGAAACCGGTTGGTCATCTAGACTGAACCCTGAGGGAAGGGAACAGGATGGTCATCTAGGCTGAGTCCAGAGGGAAGGGAACTGCATGGTCATCTAGACTGACCCCAGAGGGAAGGGAACTGGATGGTCATCTAGACTGACCCCTTAGGGAAAGGAACAGGATGGTCATCTAGGCTGACCCCAGAGGGAAGGGAACCAGATGGTAATCTAGTCTGAACCCTGAGGGAAGGGAACCGGATGGTCGTCTAGACTGACCCTGAGGGAAGGGAACCGGATGGTCATCCAGAATGAGCCTGAGGGAAGGGAACCAGATGGTCATCTAGACTGACCCCTGAGGGAAGGGAACCTGATGGTCAT
>NW_024825367.1:0-552 GCF_019175285.1 Sceloporus undulatus
TGACAGAGGAGTCTCAATGTCTCCCAAACACTAGCATTCCCAGGATTCCCTAGCACTGAGTTAAATCAGTCTCAAAGTGGGTTATTATTCCTGCAGTGTGTGTGAGAGATATAAAAGTTAGGGACTGGATTCATTTGGAGGATCTCTGTGTCCAAAACACACTGCTTGGACTGCCAGGGCTCAGTGCTATGGAATCCTGGGAATTGTAGTTTATTGTGGCACCAGAGCTCTCTGACACAGAAGGCCAAATGCCTCACAGACACCAGACTTCCAGAGCATTGAGCTTTGGCAGTTAAAGGGGTTTCAAAGTGCAGGGGGTGGAGAAAAGCCAGGGAGAGTGAACGAGAAGCTCATCTTGGCTGTGACTACTCTGAGAGGAGGAGGAGGAGGAAGAGGAGGAGGAGGAGGAGGAGGGAGGGAGCCAAGGGAAGTGGCCAGGACCATCAGCCTCCTCTCTTCCACTGAAGACTGCTGGCAAGAGGCTCTGCCCCCAGGCAACGCCTCCTCTGTGGACCATTCAGCTTCCTTTTGTCAAAAGAGCTCTGGTGCCAC
>NW_024825367.1:652-1606 GCF_019175285.1 Sceloporus undulatus
CAATACTGAGTGGTAGACATTGAAAAGATGAGGCATTTAGACTCCCAGGGAAACAGGAACCATTTATGGCCTTTTTTTCTTTGCTCACTGTAACCTAGAAAGTAAGGCCTTTTGCAGGGCATATATACCAAGTGGGCTGGCAATAGCTCTGGGAGGCAGATGTTTTGAAGACCTGCTCTCTAGGCTAAGCCAGGCAGGGAGGCAGGGAGGGTGGCACACAGCCATGGGGAGGGCTGGAGATGCCCCAGGGCCTTGCTGGGGGGGGGAGGTCCTGGGGGAGGGGCCAAACCAGGATGGGACCGTGTGGCCCCGCCCCAAACCGGGAAAGTCCTGCCCCCAGGCGGGATATGGCAAGCCTATGCCCACGAGAACTTATTTTCATCAATGTGTTTTTCATGCTTTATACTTTTATGACTTTTCTTTTCTATAGGTTCTGGAACTTTCTTTGTTCTTTCTTCAAGATATTTAATAACAGGTGCCCATTCATTTCCCCAACTTTTTTCTCTTCCTTCTCTCTTAACATATTTGTAAGTTTATCTGATTCTATCATATATAATTTCATGTACCAGTCTTTTAATAACAGTTCGTCTTTACTTTCCCACTTTTTTGCTATTACCATTCTGGCAGCTGTCACCATATAAAATATAATTTTTCCAAATTTCTTCTCTAAATCTGCATCTCTCAGCATCCCCAATAAGAAAAATATTGTTTCACATTTTACTTTAGTAGCTTTTAGATGGCTTTAAGCTATCTTTCAGCAGAGGTCAGCCCTATCCCACCCTGTGCTGCTATAATATGGGCAAGATGCAGGGTGGGGGACAAAGGTGAGCAGACCTGTTCATTACAAACTAGTGGAAACATAATGATTTTCTCTATTTTACTGAATATGATGGTGATGATATATATGTATGTGTGTGTGTGTGCAAGGACATAGCTGGGGGGGGGTTTGGGGGG
>NW_024825368.1:0-1606 GCF_019175285.1 Sceloporus undulatus
AATAGCGGAACGAATTAATTTCGTAACCCGGGGTACCAGTGTAAATGAATAGTACATTTCTGACAGTTTTGTATATCAGGATGTTATTTGTTGAACGTCGTATCTGTATGCTATAGGTATTTGTGCTTTTTTGTTGTTGTAGCTGTATTTGTTATGCAAATGTCTTTGTAATTTTTTTTATTTTTGTTTGTAAAGGATTGTTTATAAATAAATTACAAAAGAAAAAAAGTGGTTTCCAACCGGATTATTTCTGTAGTTCAGATACAGCTTCAGTCGGTTATAAAGGATAGAAGAACCAAAGTCGGTTTTTTATCCTGTTAAAATGGTTTTGCTTTTATAAATAAAAGCAGTTTGCTTTTCTGTCTAATCCTTATTTTTGTTGTTCTTGTTTGTTTGTATGTTTGTTTGTTTCATTCTTGGTAATATGAGTTATTCTGGTCTGTCTCCTTCCTTCTTGCCTGAAAATCTATTAATAAGGAAATTGGGGAGACTTTTAAAACCTCCCAAAGAGCCACTTTTGGCCTTTTTTGGGGGACTAGCCTCCTCTTAGAAGCCAAAGCCCAATGTTTGTGAAGAAGAAGAATAAGGCTTGTATTAAAACTATCCTCCCCATTTCTGATTCCTTTAAAACCCATGTTCCCCAGAAGGAGCAGAGCTGTGTAATAAGATAACCCTCTCAGAAAAGAGACACACAAAGGGACACACAAAGAGACACACTTCCTTCCTTTTGGCCCAAGGAGCCTGGCCTTCTTCTGACTCTGGAGCCTCAGGAGAGAAAGAGAAGCCTCTGTTCAACTGAGGCCTCAGAGAAGGTTCTGGAACATTATTCCCCAGAGTCACAAGAAGCACAAAATGGCCGCCAGAACACAAAATGGCTGCCTCTGTCTCAGCGCTTGGCAATTGTCAGTTTGAGGCCTTCATTGAACCCAAAATGGAGGAAGAAAGGGCCCCAAAGTCAGAAGGGACCCCAAACAGCATTTCCAAACCTTAACAGCACCTAAAATCTTTCCTGATGCTATAATACAGAGACTCACTGAGATACTCTTTATAAATACATATTTACATGTCTTTATAAATAAATAAAATTTAATAACACTAATGCTACTAATAATAATAATAGTAATATTAAGTTACAACCAGGAGATTTCTCCCTGTGTCTTCTCCCCCAGAGGCCTCTGCGTATGCTCAGGAGCCCCTTCTTCTTCTTCTCCTTCTTCTTCCTCTGCAGAATCCTCCAGAGGCCTCTCTGCTCCTCCTCCTCCTCAGGTCCTTCTTCTAAGCCTTCCTCCTCTTCCTCCTCCTTTTTCTCAGGCCCTTCCTGTAAGGCCTTCCTCTTCCTCCTCCTCCTCCTCAGGCCCTTCCTCTAAGCCTTTCTCCTCCTCCTCCTCTTCCTCCTCAGGACCTTCCTCTAAGCCTTCCTCCTCTTTTCCTTCCAGACTTTGGGGGGAGAATTGTGTGCCTTCAATTCCTTTCTGGGGATCCTAAGGCAACACTGTCACAGGAGTCTCTTTGTACGTTTTGTCAAAGGGTGCTTACCATTGCCATCCTTTGAGACTGAGAGAGTGTGCCTTGGGGGCTGGGGGTGTGCTGCGTGCCTTGAACTTGT
>NW_024825369.1:0-1606 GCF_019175285.1 Sceloporus undulatus
GGGGGGGCGATATTAAGAGAAAGGCGGTTAGTTTCTGGGGGTGGCAAAGGGGGCCTTGTTACCTGTGGGGCATAGACTGTAGGAATTGGAGGTGGGGGTTAGGTTGGGAAGAGGGTGGTGTTTTAGGTTTTGGGGTTTTAATATATAGTTTGGCTTGGAGTGGGCAGTTCTGGCTTAAACACTGAATTCCTTCTATGTGTTCTCAATAAAGTTCTTTGCTATTTCAACACATTGGACTCTTTGATGCACAGAAGTTCTGCATTTGCACAAAATTGACACTTTCTTCTCTCTTCAGCTCTCAGCTCCATTGCCAGCCATAAGAACAGTAGAAGCAAACACACACACACACGCACACACACACACACACAGAGAGAGAGAGAGCTATATGTACAAAGCAGAGTCTTCCCAGCCTTTCTCTGCTGAGTACAGCTCCGCAGCTTGGGCTCCATTCCAGAAGGAAGGAAGGAAGGAAGAAAGAAAGGGCGTACTCCTTCCCTTCTTCCAGAGGCCGAAATTATTATAGAGGCTATAGGTAAGGTGTCCAGTAACTCAGTGAATAAGATCATACTGGATTAATTTGTGAATACTGAGCACGTGGACAAGCTCCTTGGAAGTGTGAAGAAGACAACTTGTACTCTCAACTCTTGCCCTTCATGGCTGGTCCTCCAAGGAGGAAATGCACTTAGGATCACCTAAAACGTATCATAGATGCATCTCTTAGGGAGGGCTATTTTCCATCTTGCTTAAAAGAAGCGGTGGTATGGCCGCTTCTGAAACCCCCCCCCCCAACCAGATCCCTTGGACATGAAGAATTACAGACCGGTCCCCCATCTTCCATTTCTTAGCCAGGTGATTGAGAGGGCAGTTGCGCTTCAAGTCCAAGAGGTCTTGGATGAATCAGATTATCTAGACCCTTTTCAAATTGGCTTCAGGACGGGATACAGAGTCAAGATTGCTATGGTCTCCGTAGATGATCTCCGCTTGATCATCGACAGGGGAAGTATGACCCTGTCGGTGCTTTTGGACCTCTCAGTGGCTTTTGATACCGTCAACCATGGTATCCTTCTGGAAAGCCTGAGGGAATTGAGGATCGGGGGCACTGCGTTGTGGTGGTTTTGGTCCTATCTCAGAAGCAGATTCCAGATGGTGATGCTTGGGGACAGTTGCTCCTCCAAAAGGGAGCTTAAATTTGGCATCCTTCATCGCATCATCCTGTCCCGAATGCTATTTAACATCTACATGAAACCGCCTGGAGAGATCATCCAAAGGTATGGCATGGGGTTTTATCGGTACGCTTATGACATCCAATATCCCTCCATGCCCCAGACCTATGCATCAACTAAGGAAGGCATTTCCCCTCTGAATGAAGGTTTTGAGGCAGTAATGGGCAAGATGAGGAAATCAGATTGAAAGTGAATCCATTTAAGACAGAAGTACTTGTTGTTGCAGCCTCTAACCCAGGTATGGAGGTTTGTCTACTGCTCCTGGACGGGGTCACAGTTCCCCTGAAGGACTATGTTTTCAGTTTGGGGGTGCTCCTGGTTCCTTTGCTCCTGATGTCAGCTCAGATAGATGCGACGGCCAAGAGTGCCTGTTATCAGCTTCG
>NW_024825370.1:0-1606 GCF_019175285.1 Sceloporus undulatus
GAGCCCAGAACAACAACAGACAAAACAAACAGTGCAATCAAATAGTATATTATTGCAGTAAATAGACATGAACACAAATGAACAACCCCAGGCCAAACCTAACAAATTGGAAAAGCCTGAGCAGCCTAGAAATAATTGAACCACACAGCAAATGAACCATACTGCCAGACCCAGACTGTAGGTTGCACTTGGACCATAAAGGTAAAGTAACACCATGTTACATGAGCAAATGCCATAGGCACCACAGCCCCCCGGCACATCGCTCTTGGACCCAACCACCAGCTCTCCCCCACAAGAGCCCTCAAAGAAGACCACCGGATGTAGAACAGATTCATAATTGATGCAATAACAACAGGAAAAAAAAAAGGGGGGAGGGGTAGACAATGGATGTCAAATAAAACATATAGAACGTCTGGCAACCTTGGCCGAAGCCTTAGCTCCAACCATCCCATAGCCCCTTATTTTTCTTCGACAGGAGCACCATGGTCACTGGAACCTTGGCCTGTAAATGAAAGAACATCATATAATTGACCAAAATTTTAGGAGCAAATATATAGTGTCAAACCAACAAAAGCACAAACCACACCTGTGATTGTCGAGCCAGACACAGCAGCAATGCAGAATTATGAAATAACAAAGAAAATATAAAGCATGTTGAATGGCAGGTATCAAGGTGGAAAGGAACTCAGCACCTAGCCATAACAACAAACCTCCAAAAGGCTATAAAAGGCAACATAGAAACACCCCTTCTGGACAAACTGAGAGCTGTGAAAGAAATTATCGTTAAAAACCTAACACATAATAGACCATATTCCTAATTCCTTGAATCGAATTATGCATGGCTCAAACTACCATAACCAAATGAACTAGGGGGAGACGAACCTGTTACTGAGGAACTCAGCCCAAATAGGCTGCTTGAAAGAATGAAACAGCTCCAAATGGACAAAATTTTCCATGAAACTGACCCATAACACCCCTCAAGCCAAATAGAAAACCAAAGGAAGAAATGTAGAGGAGGAAAAAACAAAATTGGCCAGACACACAGCTGAGCTAGAAATTAACAAATTCTGGGACTAGAGCCTGAATCTGGAAGGGAAACTGAAGCCAAGCTGAGGCAGCTAAAGGTTGGGGAATGCTACAAGCCCCAGGTAAAGGAGCACCAAGAATCAGACCAAAGCCAATATAGTTTTTTAAAAGCAGGGAAATATTGGTTAATTACGGCCCCAAAGAACCAGCAACTAGGCTCCCTTCACCAGCACGCTTGCCAATGGTGGCAGGAGCAGTGCGCCCTCCACGAAAAGTCTGATTTGTTTGAGCCGGACGAAAACATGAAGATCTAGGATGAGCCCCTCTACAGCCAGTGCAACTATGTTCAAAATTACATTGGATACGAGCACAATGACCAGAATTAAAGTCCCAACATGGTAAGAATTTAGAGTCCTTCTTGACAAGTCCCTTCTGTTGTTCCTTGAGGGCCGCACGTGTGCCAACCTCCAACAACCAAATTTCGTGATGGAGCAAATCCCAACGCTCCCTGGAATTCTGGGATGCATGTTGCCGAAAGGCCGCATCGTAAGCGATGGCAGCTGCATCTCCCGCGAAGTCC
>NW_024825371.1:0-936 GCF_019175285.1 Sceloporus undulatus
GACAGATTAAACCTTTTCTGGCCTATATCAGTTTTCCATACAGTGATTTGTATCCAAACACAAATGCCTTGATTTAATTCCCCTAAGAGACACTGGGACTTTTGAATGCTTTTGAACATCTCACACTGCAACACTGACATTTCATCTCATATGCTGCATTGGCACAACTGTTGGGACACTTCTGTTCAGCAGACAGAACTGAACATCACTCCAGCCCAGCTGTTTGAGAGGAGGCGTGCCTGTGAGAGAGGCACCTTTAAAAGCCAGCTCACAGACCTTTCAGCCCAGGAACACCACTCCAGCCCAGCTGTTTGAGGGGAGACATGCCTGTGAGCAAGGCACCAGTGACATGGTAGTAGTGAATGGAGGCTGTGGCATATCATTATTACAATATGGACTCCTTTATTTAGCTGAGCCCTCTCTCACCTTCCCTCTATCCACCATCTTCAGGGAGAGGAAGGCAAGCCAGCTCCAACAGGCCTCCATGGGCAGATATGCTGGACCCTTCCCTACTGTCATTCCCTTCTCCTTTTGTGTCTTGTCTTTTTTAGATTGTAAATTTGAGGGCAGGGAAATGTCTAATTAGCAAATTGTAAGCCGCCCTGATTGCCTTGGCTGAAGAGCGGGGTATAAATAAATATTATTATCATCATCATCATCATCATCACCACCACCACATTACCTGCCAGCAGCGGTGGATATTAGGCAAGGGACATTTCATCCCCTTCCCCACCACTACTCCTTTCTCCTTTTGTGTGGTGTCTTTTTAGATTGTAAGCCTGAGGGCAGGGAACCGTCTAATTAAAAAGACTGTATGTACAGCACTGTGTAAATTTACAGTGCTTTATAAATAAAGGTTAATAATAATGAATCTCTCTACATCATGTATATTGTGATTTTGAAATGTGATTTTATTGTTATTTGTATTTATTATAG
>NW_024825371.1:1036-1605 GCF_019175285.1 Sceloporus undulatus
GCCTGAGGGCAGGGAACCGTCTAATTAAAAAAGACTGTATGTACAGCACTGTGTAAATTTACAGTGCTTTATAAATAAAGGTTAATAATAATGAATCTCTCTACATCATGTATATTGTGATTTTGAAATGTGATTTTATTGTTATTTGTATTTATTATAGTTTTTGCTGTAATCCACCTTGATTCCTCTGGGAAAAGGCGGCATATAAATAATAATAATAATAATAATAATAATAATAATAATTACTTATGACAATACTTGTACTTGTACATAATTGTACTTATGAAATGTACTTAAGACAGGTATGTTTTGTACTTGAATATGTTAATCCAGTTATTCCAGAGTCCTTGCATCACATTTACAGAATTTCTACTAACTTCCATAAACTTCAGTTTTATTCTTTTCCTTTCAATACAGAAGGCTGCTCAGAGTGATTTATTCTATTACTCTATATACTCATCTATAAGTCTAGACATTTAGGTCAAAAAATTGACCCAAAAAACCTGAGTCGATTTATTCACGGGTCAATGTAAGTACTGTATCTTAACTCCTATTTAAAAGGAGAAACC
>NW_024825372.1:0-1605 GCF_019175285.1 Sceloporus undulatus
TGGTGGGAGGGGCAAGGGGAGGGGCCATCCAAATTTGGGACCAATCGGGAGAAAGGAGAAAACTAAATATTTGTATTGTAATTCCAATGTAGTGGCCAGACGGTGGCGCTGTTTCCTTCCCTCAAACTGATGCTCCGCCTCCCTCCCTCCCTCCGTCCCATCGGCTGAGATGAATCCTATAGAAAGTGGAGGAGGACTGAAGCACAGAGAGGAGTGGGTGGGGCTGGGGGTGGGTTCATGCAAATTTAGGACCAATGGGAAGAGAGAAGGACCCCAAAGTCTCCCCAAGGGCCAAAAGGTCTCCTGCTAGGTGAGGCTGGAAGGGCAAGGAGAGTTTGGTTCAGAGGTCCTGGAGAGGGTTCTGGGGGGAAGACAATGCTGGGACCAGAGGGCAGGCAGTGAAGCCTAGTGGGTGGAGGACTCAGGGCAGACTCCAGTCTCACTCTATCTTTGAAGACAGTCGGAAAGAGTGGATAGATGGGCACCTCTCACTCCTCTTCTATTGACCATTGATTTGCTTTATGTTTTGTTTTCTGTTGGCTTCTTCTTTGGAACAAGATACAAAATGGCTGACAATGGGCAGAAATGAAGCTACAGGAGAAGAACAATAGAAAGAAGAAAGCATTAGCATGGAAGCAAAGGCTTGGATAACAAGACCCCAACAGAGAGAACCAGCCCTGAGGCAAGGCCCTTGCCAGAAGCTTCCCTGAAAGGACTGCTAAGGGAGACATAGGCCTTGGTTGAGAAAGGCTGCCCAGGAAAAGAAGGCGGCCTTGGGGACAGCATTGCAATGGGACTTCCTGTTCTCCGACTGAATGTCCTTCCTCTCAATGGGGCTGCTCAATCTGGTGGCAGTGATAAATGGTTCTTGTGGCCATCCAAAGGAGACACTGCCTTGTGTGCTCTGCAACCCTCCCTCGCACTCGGCACCCTGGAAATGTGGAAGCGGCTGGCTAAAGCCGTCCCAGCTTCAATGGGTGCCGTCTCTTTAAACCAAACCATGCCTGGGACAGATAAACCAGCTAAAGACCGGACATAACACTCTCAAAGGCCATAAGGAGATACCTTGATGGGCTTCTGCTCCTCGCGAGGCTTTTCTAGGTAGATGGAAGTCCATTGAGAAGAGGCTAACATTGAGTGACATTGGGGCCATTTCTGGACAAGACATTTGTGCAGCCAGATTCCCAAATGCATTGGCTCTTTATATCATCAACTAAAAGAGAGATTAATAACGGACTTAAAATGAGAGGAATTTAAATATACTGTGTAGAGAAAACTGAGCTAGATAAGAGGCGGTTTGAAACATCTAAAAAGGTCTCAGGTTTGTATAGAGCCCTGCGAAAATACGAGCAGAAGATGAGTTCATATCTGAAGGAACGATCAAATGGAGCCTGAAATCGACTTGTTGAATCTGTTGCATGTCATTCCCTTCAGAGGCTGAAAGGAAACATGGGAGGATCGTTCTGAATTTGATGACTTCCTGCTGGATTGAATATAGCTCAGAATTGGAAAAGCCACCTAAAATGGATGAGCGGTGAATAAAAAGACGATAGAAATCATGGAAATGGATAAGCGGACGGATCGATTCATTACTAAAGATGTTGA
>NW_024825373.1:0-1605 GCF_019175285.1 Sceloporus undulatus
TGATGATGATGATGATGATGATGATAACAGCCTCTTTTCATGTTAGTATTAAGTCTGAATTAAAGGCTTTCCTGTTTTTCTAAAGCGTTTGGAAGTTTTAATTATTATTATTATTAATCTTTATTTATAAAGCGCTGTAAATTTACACAGCGCTGTACAATCTTTTTAATTAGACAGTTAATGTTGTTTTATAATACTACATTTCTATGAATGAATTCAAATATAAAAATTATAAAAAGAGTATTAAAATAAAGTTCGAAATGCTTTAGAAAACAAGAAAGCCTTTAATCCAGATTTCATTCGTTCATTCATTCAATTTTATATTTGATTATGTGTATTAGTTGCTTTTATAGCAATGCACTTTACCCGCATAATTTGTTTATAACTATATAGTTTTATATTTTATTATTCCTTAGATTATACGGCCCTGGCAGGATTTAATGTTTTGAATTGATTGTGTCTGTAGAGCGCCATGTAAACTTATGGCACTGTACAAACAAACTATTATTATTATTATTATTTATTTATTTGTATCCCACTCATTTCCTATAACTGGGATTCAGAGCGGCTTCACAATATTAAAAGAACAATACAATTAAAAACATAGAAAAGAGGTGCATTAAAAAGGAATTAAATTGAAAAGGAATTAAAGTGTTAAAATAGATAGCTATTTAAAAATAAAATACATTTTTTAAAAATAAAACTGTATAAATTTTTTAAAATGAAACAACATCCCAAGCCAGTCCTTTACAACAACAACAACAACAACAACAACAACAACAATAATAATAATAATAATAATAAATGCTGAATGAGATGCCAAAAAAACTATTTGGGGTTAAGGGCCCCTCATAAGAACTTATAACAATTTTATAGACAAATGATACTATTTACAGTCGCGTGGGGGGCCCCGAAATGTTTTCTTCTTCCTAGGGGGGGTATGACAGAAAATAATTGAGAAGCACTGGCTTAGAGCAAGTTAAACTCTTTAAGTATTGAGGAATAATATTCCAATCATCGTGTGGTTGGACATCCCAGAGGTCTGCCGTTATTCAGTCAGCAAATAATAGTGCCAAGGCATTAGTTCGATTTTTCTACACTAAAGGAAGCCAATTTCTACCTGCTGCACTGAAGGTGTTCCAGGCTAAGGTCATGCCACAATTGTTATTTGGGATCCCTATCTGGATCCTAGGCTTCTCCGCAGTACTAGAACAGGTTCTTTCAGCCTATCTCCGAAAATTATTTGGAGTACCCAATTGTGTTCCATCAGCCGTCTTACATCTCGAAGCGGGTTGTCATTCAGTTGAATGCACTGCTTGGACGTGGGCCCTAAAGTACTGGCTGAAACTTTTCTATGCGGGCCCTGAATTAGGATACCTGCAACTCGTAAGGAAAAATAACTATACCACCCTTTGGTCTAAAAACATCCAGGAAAAATTGCAGAGAGTGGGTTTCTCTAGCAATTTCCTCATTACACAGCAAGAGAAGCTGAGGCCAGCAGGCCCCTTGGACCAGCACTTACCACCAGCCCCGCCCTTCTGCTGTGCCATATAAAACCTGCAAGCAGAAGGACTGAGGAGGCAAGAGAAGCTGAGGCCAGCAGGC
>NW_024825374.1:0-1605 GCF_019175285.1 Sceloporus undulatus
ATATAAGAAGAGGGACCACATTCATGTTAATGACATTTATTTCCCCCATAAGCTAAATGTTAATGGCCTCTATCATTCTAAGCCTACAGCAGTATTTTTTTTGGTAATGTGGCAAGGTTTAGTGTCGCTGTATGCCTGAAATTTGGATGATTAGAATGACCTGTTCCAGTTTTCCCTCCTAATTATGTAACCATGTCAGTAAGAATTTGTCCTATTGACACAGTCACTGATTGGTTCCAATTTGTCTTATATTCTTATTTCCCTCCATTATAATTATTTATTGGACCCACTAGTCTTGGCAGATGGGCATGCGGTTCCAACATTTTGCCCACACATAACACATTTTTGGATTCTTGACCATCGGTAGGAATCATTTTTAGATCCTGATAAAGAAAACATGAAAGAGGTTCAAGAACAACATCAAACATAAGTGCCTTTAAGAGTGATTATATGAGATGTTGATCAGTTTATAACAAAATGCCCTGAATAGCAGAATGTGGGGCTATACAGACGGACAGCTAAACGCCGCCCATGTATGCCCCGGATCAGTGCCACAGCAGCCACATGCTGCGACACCGATCTGCACCCCAAAAGAAGCTGCTTTGAGCAGTTTCCTGGAATGGGCATCATTGGTGTGTTCATGTGCCATCATGACTCCCCTTCTGGCCAGTTCCATTTGGGTGCTGTGATGCACATGCGTCATCATGGCATACCCGTATTGATGGGCACACGCCAAGATGGTGCCCGGATGCCAGCAGAAAGGCTTTGAGCATGTGCATACTCAGTCCTATTTCATCCCTAGTTCGGGCCCAGACCAGCATAAAGTGCCAGTCTGTATTGGCCTTTAGAAAGGCAGAAAATAGTACTGTTAGTGGAACAGAGAGCTCCAGTGGTATCACTAGGGTTGGCATCATTCGGGACAGTGTCACCCCCCCCCCCACAACATTCACTGACCTCTTCCAATACCACACCTTACTGAATCCTTAGTAATGTTTTTGTACTAATGTTACTCATCAACCATCATTCCCATATATCACTGATGTAATGGGAATAGTTGTGCCATAAACACCAACAAAGTTACAATTATACCTTTAAATTACAAAAGCATACTGTATTTACATGTACATAGTTCCATGTGGTTAAAGTGAACATTTTGTAAGATGTGAAGTTTTTAAAGAAAATTTTAAAGTAATACAGTTTTTATTTTATTTTATTTTATTTTCAAAAACTGCTGCATCTCTTTTCTCTTCCCACTGAGCCTTGCCCCACTCACACAAACTCTTCTGCATTTTAAAAGGACGCAGGCAAATGCCACAGCCCATTTCTGTCTAAAAGCAGATGTTTGGGGAGATGGGGTGTCATCACCTCTTAGGGTGTCACCTGCTACAGCCCACACCCCTGCACCCACCTAGTGACACCCCTAAATTCTAACTATAATAATAATAATAATAATAATTTTATTTATAGACCGCTATTCCGCAATGATCATAGCGGTGTACATTAAAATTGCAATACAATAAAAAAAAATTGCAAGGCCTCTCTCCCCCTCAAGATGGTGGTTGGAGGAGGGCTCTTTGTCTTCCAGGCCAGGCCTCTCTCCCCCTC
>NW_024825375.1:0-1605 GCF_019175285.1 Sceloporus undulatus
CAATTCGGCTTACGAAGGCTTTTCGGGTTACGAACGGTGCCACGGAAGGAATTAATTTCGTAACCCGAGGCACCACTGTATAGTGAAATGATGTCCCTTATATAAAACAGCAAATCAAGGGCCCTATACAGACAGCCAAAATAAAGCTGCTTCAAGTCACTTTGGAGATATGGTGTTTCAATGATGCATCTGTCCTAAGAGTCTGGAAGCTGCACCAAAGCTGCACTCCAGTCCTTAGGACTGGAGCGTGGCTTTGGTGCGGCTTCTGGACTTTTAGGATGCATGCATCATTGAAACACCATATCTCCAAAGTGACTCGAAGCAGCTTTATTTTGGTTGTCTGTATCAGGCCAAGGTTTGCCTTTTGGAATTTATATATATTTTAAAATATTTTCAAGTCATGGATGCTTGACTCTGTGGATAAAAAAACCTCAATGGATATGGAGGGCTGACTGTACATCTAGCAGACTCCTGGAAAGAGAATGCTATTTGTTTCCCTAAATTATACTTACAAATAGGATCACTGTCGCTATACAGTTGACTCCCAACTTTTGTGGGGGTTAGAGTCACTCCCTCCATGAAAGTGGCCAAACCATGAAAATAAGTCCTCTATTTTTTTTTTTAACTTGAGAGAACACTTTTCTAGACATATGTAGGTCCTCCAGCCTGAATTCCTGTTGAAGCTGACCACAGAATCATGCTGGAGCACCTAGAGAGAACATATTTTTCAATGACAGGAGAAAATACTGTAAGCCTGAGGGCAGGGAACCGTCTAACTAAAAGATTGTATGTACAGCGCTGTGTAAATTTACAGCGCTTTATAAATAAAGGTTAATAATAATAATAATAATAATAATAATAATAATAATAATCCAGCAATAATCAAATCTGCAAATGCTTAACCAGCAAATGTGAAGGGATGAAATATTTCAGAGGAAGGAAGGAAATGTGAAAACCACCCTTTGAGTGTTTCTTACCTAAGAAAACCCAACAAAATTCATGGGATCATCATAAGTCCACAGGTGACCTGAAGGGGCACACACACACACTGTGTTGCTGTGAAAGATAGCAGCAGGGACAAATGGCTGCAGTTCAGTGCAAGGACTGTTTACAGCATGTTAGAAGATAGTTTTTTGTATGTGATAAAACTGCTAAATTTGTTAAGCGGTCGCACAGTAAGCTGTTCTACATAGTTATGTTTTGTGTGTGCTCTTCAGCTGTTTTAATGAAATTTTTATTTACTTTCTTGTAATAATTTTTGAAAAAGGAAAGGATTCTAATTTCTGAAATGTATCAGATTCAGTAAAATATTTTGAGTACTTTGAGTTTGGTTTGTCTTAATTTTTTTCTTTGGCCAAATGTGCATCTCCTCTTCATGTTATTTCTGTCTTCTTGTGATTTGAAATATAAGAAAAGTTTACTTTCTACATTCATAAATATTTTTCAAATTAGACCAAAATAACAAAAACAAACAAACAAACAAACAAACAACACTTGCTATTAAAAACGAAACAGTCCCTCCAATGGAACACTGATTCTCTAAAATCTGGAGCCATTTGTGCATTTTCTTAGCAAAAAAGTAATAATAATATTATGTTAGGCTAA
>NW_024825376.1:0-1605 GCF_019175285.1 Sceloporus undulatus
TTCCCTTTTCCTCTCTCCCTTCCCTTTCTCTCTCTCCCTCTCTTTCTCTTTCTCCTTCCCCCTCCTTTTTTTAATGTTATTTAGAGAAGCTAATTGTTGCTATTTTTCCCCATTCCTTATCTAAACATTCTAGGACTTTAGCCCATTTTTCCTTTATCTCGTTCATAGCTTGATTCCTAAGCAATAATGTTAATTTGTCCATTTCGATTGCATCATATATTTTGATTAACCAATCTTTTTTACTTGGGATTTTTTTTTTAACCTTTCCATTTTTGAGTTAAAGCTAATCTTGCTGTTGAGATTAAGTAATACAGAATTTTCCCATATTTGCTGCCCACTTCCTCTTCCCACATATTTAACAAGAAAGTTTATGGTAGGAATTTTATTTTGCCAGGGAGAACTAAGTTTATTATCTCATACACTTTTTTCCAATAATTTTTAACCAATTTACATGTCCAAAGACAATGATATAAAGTCTCAGGTTCTTTAGAACACTTCCAGCATAAATTGCTTGTTGATTTATATATTTTGGATATTTTTTCAGGTGTCAGGTACCACCGAAAAAAGGTTTTATAATAATTTTCTCTCAGGTTCTGCGAGGCCGAATATTTTAACCTTTTTTTCCAGACGGCTTCCCACCTGGCCAAATTTATAGAATATCCAAAATTTTTGGCCCATTGTATCATATTTTCTTTTACAATCTCATCTTCTTGGTGCCAACTCAATAATAGTTTATAAAATTCTTTTATCCATTTTGGATTTTCCTTTGATATTACTTTCTCAAATTCGTTTTGTTTGTCCTCAAAACCTAATAATTGTGAATCCTGCTTAACTCTTTCCCTAATCTGCCAACATCTAAACCAATCTAATTTATGTCCTTCCTTAATTAGTTCATCTTGTGTTTTCAGTTCCAATTTTCCCACTTTATCTTTCTTCAATATTTTTGCATAAGTTAGCCATTCTGTAGCTTGTCTGGTTTCGGGTCTTTGAATGGCTTCGTGTGAAGAGAACCACTGAGGAAATTTTGTCATAATTCTGTATTTATATTTATTCCATGTTTTTAGTAATGACCTTCTGATACAATGTAAGTTGAATTCTTTGTTTGCTTTCACCTTGTCATATCCCAAGTAGGCATGCCACCCAAATAATAGGTTTTCTCTTTCTATTTCCAATAATTCTTCATCCTTTGATAATAATGTTAGGATCTTCTTTAATTCTTTCATAGTTGCCCTTTCAAGTCCTAATTTTCTGGTTTCTTGACTACTATCTCCATTTTGATTTGTGACTGAGTCTAGGTGGAGAAAACTTTAACTATTGCAATGCCTTCATCATCTACTTTAAAGCAATATAAATCATCTGTGATTATTACTTTTGTTTTCTTAGGTTGAAAACACATTGTAGAAATAATCCCATTTGAGACTGCTTTAAATGCCCTGGCTCAGTGCTTAGAAACTCTGGGAATTGTACTTTGTTGTGGCACCAGACCTCTCTGACAAAGAAGACTAAATGTCTCAAAAAACTACAGTTCCCAGAATTCCCTAGCATTGTGCCAGGGCAGTTAAAGCAGTCTCAAATGGGATTATTTATGTAGTGTGTTTTGGACCT
>NW_024825377.1:0-1080 GCF_019175285.1 Sceloporus undulatus
GGCGGCAGAGCGCCGCAAAGCGGCGGTCTGTACCCCGCCATAGAAACTTTTTGGCGGTAACTCCGCCCACCCATTATAAGGCCCCTGCCTTCCAGCTCTTTTCCCCAGTTCCGCAATTTTTCCGCCAAGCAGGCGATGGAAAGAGCCAATAAGAGCAGGACACTGAGGGGATGGACGGGTGGGATTTGTATGTATTCACAGATGACCACTCAAAGAAATACTGTTACAGGTAAGCAACCTGTCCTTCTTCTTCGTGGTCTCTGCGAATCATACAAATGGGTTTAGACTGACAAGCTTAGGTAAGCGGCGGAGGGAGTGTCTTGAAACCAAAGCTATGGTAAACCAAGGGTATATTTATTGCAACAATAAACACCTTGAACCATAAAAAGAGTCAGTCTTTTGTTCAAGCACAAAAACTCAACACAGCAATAGCCTTGTAAAACCTGAGAAGGGGATCAAAGGTCATGCAAGACCAGTCCCATTGGAATTGTGCAACTCAACATTCAACAGAATGTAAAACAGTGGCATTATGTACATAAACACTGAAAACACAAACCATCTGTATTGCAATCAATGCAACCCTGAAACCAACACAGCCCTCTCGAGAGCTGCGTCTCGGATGGCTCTGGTGTCCAGCCTATAGTGCTTTATAAAAGTCAATGGCTGGGACCAGACAGCAGCCTTACAGACATCCTCCAAGGGAATCCCCGACAGGAATGCAGAGGATGCTGACACTGCTCTCCTGGAGTGGGACCGAACCCTGCCAGGGAGAGGTTTACCCAGCAGTTCATAGCAGAGGTGGATGGTACCAGCCACCCATTTGGAAAACCTCTGCGCAGACACGGGCAACCCCTTCTTCGGTTCCGAGTAGCATTGGAAAAGTCTCTCGGACCGACTGGAGGCAGCAGTTCTGTCCAGGTAAAACGCCAGCGCTCTCCTGACATCAAGAGAGTGCAGGCTTCGCTCCGCATCCGAAGTCGGATTGGAAGCGAGAGTAGGCAACACAATGTCCTGGCACATGTGGAAAGCAGACACAACCTTAGGCAAGAAAGTAATGTCTGTCCGGAGGACCACCTTGTC
>NW_024825377.1:1180-1605 GCF_019175285.1 Sceloporus undulatus
CCTTGTGGAACCTCAAGAATGGCTGGTCCCTCCGTAAGGCACAGAGTTCGCCCGCACGGCGGGCAGAGGTGATGGCCACAAGAAAAGCGGTTTTCCAAGTCAATAGTCTCAAGTCCGCTGTGGCCATCGGCTCAAAGGGCTTGGATTGGAGGGCAGACAGTACTGTCTCCAAACTCCAAGCCGGTGTAGGTACCGACACAGGAGGATAAAGGTTGGCACATCCCTTAAGGAACCCCTTCACCAAAGGGTCCTTGAAGAAAGAAACCCTCCCCCCGAACTGGTATTTGGCACAAATGGCAGACAGGTAGCATTTGAGGGATGTAAGGGACAGCCCCTCATCCAAGAGTGCCATCAAAAACTCCAGCACCACTGGAGTGCACACCTGAGCAGGAGACAAGCCCTTTCGGTCAAGGAAGAGGCTAAAC
>NW_024825378.1:0-1605 GCF_019175285.1 Sceloporus undulatus
GTTTCCCAGTCTTGGCACAAAGAATAAATCACTAAACATTTTTTTTTTTCAGTAGAAAATATTTTTACTATGGACATGTAACTTATAGATTCAGGGGTCTTCCATTAGGATAATTCATAACCACAAATTCAAAATGAATTATTAGTTCAGTGCCATTGCATGAACAGGGATACAGAGGCCCAACATATTTAGTAACATAAATGTGTGAGGGGAGTGAGAAGGAAGAGTAACTTGCCATAGCCGGAGGTGATCTAACACAGCAAAATGTGGTAGCCATGTGTGCCTCATACACAAAGTATATTGAGGAGGGGCGGGACAAAAGAGGATTAAGATTCATGTAAAATTAGCAAATGTTAACTCAGATGTGTAGATGCAAATCTGGAAATAATTTCTGTAATTTAAATATGGATACTGTAATCTGATCATAGCATGGAATACTATAGAAAGATGACTTCAGGATCTATTCAGTTCTTTGTTCAGATGTTAACTGTTTATGAGTAGCTACATAGCACCTGCTTTCTCTTGCTCTGGCTCTCTATATTTAAAGTGTACCTGAAATGGACAGCTGTTCAAATAGAGCAGGGGTGGATAACTTCCTGAGGACAGGAGACTATATTCAATGCTCAGAGAGAGAATGAGAGGGAGGGGGGGGGGGGAGAGGGAAGAACAATTCAACATGTTTCAGCAGACTTTTTATTATAGAATCATAGAGTTGGAAGAGACCACAAGGGCCATGCAGTACAACACCTGCCATGCAGGAACTCACAATCACCCCTGACAGATGGCCATCCAGCCTTTGTTTAAAGACCCCCAAAGAAGGAGACTCCATCACACTCTGAGGGAGTGTGTTCCACTGTTGAACAGCCCTTACTGCCAGGAAATTTCTCCTAATGGTGAGGTGGACTATCTTTTCCTGTAGTCTGAATCCATTGCTCTGGGTCCTATTGTCTAGAACAGCAGAAAACCAGCTTGTCCATGTTTACTATGACATCCCTTCAAATATTTAAACAAGGCTATTATAGCACCTCTTACTACATTTGATCTTAGCCAAAACCATCTCTTCTCCAGGCTAAACATACCTAGCTCCCTAACCCTCTCCTCATAAGGCATGCTTTCCAGACCCTTTGTCATTTTGGTCACTCTCTTCTGGACATGCTCCATCTTGTCAACATCCTTTCTGAATTCTGGAACTGGATGCAGTATTCCAGATGAGGTCCAACCAAAGCAGAATAGAGTGGCACTGTTGCTTCCCTTGATCTACACACTATACTTTTATTAATGCAGCCTAGAATGGCATTGGCCTTTTTAGCTGCTGCACCACACTGATGAATTATTTTCAACCTTTAGTCTACTAGGACTTCTACATCCCTTCCACATGTAGTCAAGTTAAGCCAGGTGTACCCCATCCTATATCCATGACTTTCTTTCTTTTTTCTGTCTAAGTGCAATGCCTTATATTATTCGCTGATGAAATTCATTTTGCTAGTTTTGTTAGTTATACAAACTAGTTATGCAAAACTAACAATCTGCACACATTAAATGATACACTCAAGTCAGATTAACTTTGCAGAAAAAGCAAAACAAAACCCAAAATCAACTTCTAGA
>NW_024825379.1:0-1605 GCF_019175285.1 Sceloporus undulatus
AGCCTGAAAAACCCAAAAAAAACAAAAAAACAAACAAACAAAAAAAAAAAACTATGGATGCCGGCCATGAAAGCCTTCAACTTTACACTGGACAATGATCCCTCTAATCCACCCCACCTTCAATATGGTGCTCTCCAGATGTGAAGGACTAGCATTCCTACATTCCAATCTATGCTGGTTGAAGTGATGGGTGTTGTAGTCCAACACATCTGGAAGACATCAAGGTGGGCGAGGCTGAGCTAGATGGATCAGTGGTATATAAGTCAGCACAAATCACTGTGGTTACACTCTTTGCACTCCAGCACACACACACCCATATACAATTGCTGGGTGCTGCCTTAAAAAAAAAGCTGGCTCAGCACAAGGCAACTTCTGCTCCCTTCTGTTTCAATATGCAGTAAAAAGGCAATTGAGCTCTCGATTAGAAGCCATTTCTAATGCCTGCAGGACTTTGCCTATCTGCCAGTTTCTACCACTTGTCCTGATCCCCTTCAAAAAATAAAGCTGAGCCAGAGGTCTCTTCCAAAGATGAACTCTACAGCAATGTACTTTACGATGATCACAACTAAGACTGACAGGTAGGAGTTCCCTCCAAAGGGAAGGTGGGGTATTCTGCTGTAGTTTCCCGGAAAAGCTCTTTGCTTAGAGAAGTGTCCCTGAGGGACTTCCCTGTTTACTCTATGTCCATGTACTCTAAAACAAGGGCTAATTTCTTCATGCTCACTGCAACTGTGCCTAGAATTTCCTCAGGCAGAGGAAAAATGTTTGCATGTTATACTGAAATTTGAATGCAAAGTTCCCATCACATTCATTCATTAATATTTGATAAAAATTTTTGTCATTTCCATTTTTAAGAAAAGGAAAGGGAAAAAAGAGAGTTGGGGTGCATATGCTTCTTGGTTTCCCCCCCTTTTAAGACAAAAGCTACAATACCTTAATAGAATTATATGCTTTTCAGAGCTAGAAGTAGTTATATTACTCTCTAAAACCAATCATTCCAATAAATCAGGGGTCGGCAACCCCCAGCCCATGGGCCGCGTGCGGCCCGCCAAGGCCAGGGGACCCGCCTGCGCTCGGTGCTGCCGCCGCGGCAGCAATCGGCGGCAGCACCAGGCCCTTTGGGGGGCCGCCGGCCTCCTCCCTCTCACGCTAGCTGCTGCTCACGCGAGAAGCCAAAGGCGCCGCTCGCTCGCATGAGAGGCCAAAGGTCTCTCGCACGAGCGGGCGGGGCCTTTGGGGGGCCACTGGCCTCTTCCCTCTTGTGCGAGCCGCTGCTCGCACGAGAGGCCAAAGGTCTCGTGAACGAGCAAGTGGGGCCTTTGGGGTGGCCGCTGGCCTCCTCCCTGTCATGCAAGCGGCGGCTCGTGCGAGAGGCCGAAGGTGCCGCTCGCTCGCGGGAGAGGCAAAAGGTCTTGCACGTGAGCGGGCGGGGCCTTTGGGGGGCCGCCGGCCTCCTCCTTCCTGGACCTCTGCCTCCAGCAGGTGAGGGAAGGGAGGATAGGAAGGAAGGAAGGAGAGAGAGTGGAAGGGAGAGAAAGAAAGGGAGAAAGATAGGGAAAGAAGAAGAGATGGAAGGAAGGAAGGAAGGAAGGAAGGAAGGAAGGA
>NW_024825380.1:0-1605 GCF_019175285.1 Sceloporus undulatus
TCCAATCTACTGGCTCAGACCTGCGCCTCAATGAAAACATCAACTCCTATAATTCCCCAGAACCATGAAAGGGAAGCAGTCCAGGCAAGAGGTCTTGGCACCACTGACACCTTCCACTCCCATAATTCCACAGAACCATGTAAGGAAATGCAGTCCACACATGAGGTCTTGGCACCACTGACACCTTGCACTCCCACAATTCCACAGAACCATGTAAGGAAATGCAGTCCAGGCAAGAGGTCTTGGCACCACTGACACCTTGCACTCCCATAATTCCACAGAACCATGTAAGGAAATGCAGTCCAGGCAAGAGGTCTTGGCACCACTGACACCTTGCACTCCCATAATTCCCAGGGAGGACACGCAGCCCACACAGGTTCTGGCACCAGACACCTCCCTCCAAATTCAAGAACTTAGGAAGCAGTCCATCAGGTCTTGGCACACACTGACACCTTCCACTCCCAAATTCCACAAAGAACCATGTAAAGCACGCAGTCCACACATGAGTCCTTGGCACCACTGACACCTTGTACGTCCCAATTCCACAGAACCTTAGTAAAACACGCGTCCACACATGAGTCTTGCACCAATGACACAAAACATTCCACTCCCACAATCCACAAACAATGTACAGGAAGCAGTCCACACAGGAGGTCTGGCACCACTGACACCTTGCCCCACAATCCACAGAACCGGTAAGGAAGCAGTCTAACACTGAGTTGGCACCACTGACACCTTGCACTCCACAATTCCACAGAACCGGTAAGGACACGCAGGCCCACACAATGGGTCTTTCTTGGCACCACTGACACCTTCCACTCCCACAATTCCACAGAACTGTAAGGACAGCAGCCCACACAGAGTCTTGGCCCACTGACACCTTCCACTCCCAAATTCCACAGAACTGTAAGGAAGCATCCACACATGGAGTCTTGGCACCACTGAAACCCTTGCAGCTCCAACATTCCACAGAACCATTAAGGAAAGGAGTCCGCACAATGAGGTCTTTGGCACCACTGACACCTTGCACTCCCATAATTCCACAGAACCATATAAGGAAATGCAGTCCAGGCAAGAGGTCTTGGCACCACTGACACCTTGCACTCCCATAATTCCACAGAACCATGTAAGGAAATGCAGTCCAGGCAAGAGGTCTTGGCACCACTGACACCTTCCACTCCCATAATTCCCCAGAACCATGTAAGGGCACGCAGTCCACACATGAGGTCTTGGCCCCACTGACACCTTCCACTCCCATAATTCAACAGCCCATAGCCTTGACAAGTTTTTTCCTTTGAAGTCATTGTGTTATCATACCCCATAAGGCTGAAAAATCATTTTCCCTTTTTGGAAGGGAAAGACAAAGGCAAAGTGGTAATAGCCCATTTAATTGTTTTGAAGATACATTTCTCCCTGGAATCTTGGTGATCCTACAAGTACTGTAATGTTCATGGGTTTCATATGTCCTAGGTATTACATACATGGATGTCCTCACTTCAGACAGTTATTTGAAATACATATCCAAGAGAGGCTTTCTTAACTGATTCTTCTATTTGAATGGCAGATCATGGATGGTTTCCAAAAGCTCGGCTTTCCTCACTGCAT
>NW_024825381.1:0-1605 GCF_019175285.1 Sceloporus undulatus
GTGGTATGGAAGCATGGTATGGAGTTGCAGTCCAACAATATTTAGAGTGATGCAGGTTACCCACTTCTTGTGGTAGCTCTTTGAATAATTTCTCAATAGATTGTCAAAAGCTTTTTGGATGTAAAAGATTAACATCTTCTTTCTAATTCAGGTTGTTTTGAGTTTTTGATCCATAATAACTCAGATGTAGTGCTGCATTTGTGTGTGCAGACCATCTCAGTGTGTGGCCCATGGGATATGAAGTGATTGGTTTCCTGAGACAACTTATCACATCTTGTATCTCCCCCAGCCCTGAGTTACTCTTTTGTGACTGGCTTCCATTAGTCATGAGCAAAATAAACTCTTCTCAACTGAAATATGCCCATGCCTATGCTGGAGAATACTTCAAATCCCACTGAAGTTTTCAGAAAGAATTACTTCTCAGTAAATATGGTTTGGATTTTACTGCCAAGTATTTAACAGTGCAATTCTGTGCAAGCCTGCTCCAAACTAACGTCTCATTGAATTTGATGAGGCTTACTCCCAGGCAGTTGAATGTAAGGTTTCTACCTAATTGTGGGCTTTAAAATATATATATTTAGGCTTATGGATTTGAGAGGTTTGGACTTATTTATGCCATCAAGCTCACTTAACTGAAGCTTCACTGAATTTACTGCTGGAAAGCCTATGAACAGATGAAAACTGCCATGTCGCATTTGTCAAACCATTGGTCCTTCTAGTGCAAAATGGTGTTTCTTCGCTAGTAGCCAGAAGATCTTCAAGGTTTCAGGCACATTTTTTTCCTTTCGTGACCCTCTGCTATTCAGTGGTGGGGACCTGCCAGATGATGTTGGACTGCAACTCCTATCATCCCTGACCTTTGAAAGCTTGTGCTTTTTCTATGAACTTTAGCTCTTTTTGCAAGAAAGATTATATATATATATATATATATATATATATATATATATATATATAGGGCTTTTCTTTCAGTCTGAACTAGACTTGTTAGACTTCAATGACCTCGTAAAGTTTGAGGTGGTTGCAGTTTGTTCTTTGTGTCAAGATTTCTAAATAATTCATTTCACTATAGCCAGAAGAGCTTACATAATTTTGAAACATTCCAGCTGTCTGCCACAGCCATTCTCTTGCAGATTTTATTCCTGAATGTTTCTTAGAGACAAAGAAAAGTCACCATTAATCATATCATTGGTTGCCTTCCACGTTAAAGCTTGATAGGCTCCCTGTTTGGATTTGTCCTTATTGGCATGCAAGGACCATGACTGTTTATGTCTGACAGTGCCCGTTTTTCTTACTGGAAATAGGATAGTATCCCCAAAAGATTGCTGTGTTATCCTTTTTTATCAGTACGGGAAGATAAACTAGCATCTAGGCTCTTTCCTCTTGGAGAGATTCCTTCACATTGAGCCAAAAAAGAGAAAAGAATGGCACCTCTGAGTGGTAGACAACAAAGCAAATTCCAAAGATGGACAAGGGCTTATTATGAAGTGCCTGTTGAAATGCCCAGACTCATTTAACATTTTTGTAGTTATTGTTGTTGTGTGTCATCAAGTTGTTTTTGACTTATGGTGACCCTACAGCAAACCTATCACAGGGTTTACCGCAAGA
>NW_024825382.1:0-1605 GCF_019175285.1 Sceloporus undulatus
GGAGGAGGAGGAGGAGGGGCCTGCCTGCCTTGGCGCGTTCCCGTCCATGCGCACCGGAAGCAGGCAGGCAGCCACCCACCTCCTCTTCTGCCTCCGCCTCGCGCGCTTCTGCGCGACTGCGCTGGGCGCTTGCCTTGGCCCTGGCCAGTGGCAGCGCACACTCGCCCCTGCTTGCACACCTGCGCGCAGAGCTATACAGGCAGAGGAGGAGGAGGAGGAGGAGGTGGAGGTGGAGGTGGCTGCCTGCCTGCTGCTGGAGTGCGCGGAGGGGGAGCGCACCAAGGCAGAGGAGGAGGAGGGAGGAGGAGGGATGAAGGAGGAGGAAGAAGAGGAGGAGGGAGGGAAGAAGAAGAAGAGGAAGAGGAAGAGGAGGAGGGAGGAGGAAGAGGAGGAGGATTTCCATTCCATTTGTACAGGTTTGCTTTGTTTTAACAATGATACTGGTGATGATGATGGTGGTGGTGGTATTGATATCAGCAAGCCTCTGAGGTGATTTTTACAAAGTCATGCGCAGTTATGAAAAACCAAAGTACCTTGACCACGTACACGCTTCTGAGAAGTACAGTTGAACCCGAGGGCAAATCCACTTCTTGTGAAACCACCTTGACATATTCAGTATGCATAGATGTGTGAACCCATGTTCAGTGTGAAACCCAAAGAGTTTGGTTATGCAATAAGCCTCTGAAATATACAAGAGATTGCCATGTTAAGTAAAGCCATGTGAAATGCCCAAATGTGCTGTTGTGTGTTTTTTGGAATGGGGAGGGGGATGGTTTGGCCAGAAAGGGAAATGCATTTCTGCTATCTGTCTAGGAATAATGCCAAAATGTCCTCCATTTTGATCATGCCTAAGAAACATGCATTTATATTAACATTTTTTAAAAAAACATCCAATGTTTTTGCATGTCCTCCATTAAAAAAAAATGTCCTACATTTAAAAAACTTGTCCTACATTTGTCCCGGTTTGGAGGTCCTGACTTAGGGCAACCCTAGCTGGAGAAGAGTTCCACAGATACTGTGGGTTGCTGAAATACCAATAAATGGGTCCTAGAGGACATCAAACCTGAACTCTCCCTAGAAACCAGGATGATTAAACTGTCATAGGACCTTATCACATGAGGGGGGGTTTGCAGCTCAGATCCTGTTCTAGCAATGCAAAGCGTGATGTTTTTTCACACCAGATCCAGAGTCACTCCTGTTTAGCAATGCGAATTAAGGTTAAAACGTGATGTTTTACCACACCTGGTTGCCTTTCCGCTGCCCTTCCGAACTGAGGGGGAAGTGGAGTCAGTTCTATTCCAAGCAAGTCACGTGATCTGGATTCAAGCAAAGGGGAGTGAGTGCACATTGTATTACCATACCGGAGGATTCAATGATTCAAATCGGCACCTTTGCACATGCTCAGTGGGGCTCTGGATGCCGTCCTCCTTCCCTGCCCCCTCCTTAGTTGTCATCCTTCATCTGGGTGAAGAAGCAGTCAGGGGATGATGGGACAGATGGCAGTTTGGCAGAGAGGGTGAGATGGGGATGCAGGAGCAATTGGGGGATGATGGGATGAATGGCAGGGGGTCACTGGGGCCAGGATTGGGATGCAGGAGAAGGCAG
>NW_024825383.1:0-1605 GCF_019175285.1 Sceloporus undulatus
TGGTAGCCCTCTTAGAAGAGAAAGTACAGCAGTTGGAGGCCCAGGTCACTACACTTCAGCATCATAGGAGCAAGAGGTTTTCCTGACCAGAACGGACCAGATGGTCCTGGACAGGAAACACACAGAGGAAGTTGCTGGGGAGGAGGAGGTCCCTTCACACACACCAGAAATAGATACGTGGAGGAATGTCACACACAGAAGTAGGGAAACCAGGGAACATTCTGTAAGCTTACAGCTACAGAATCAATTTCAATCTCTCTCTACTATCAAGGATGATGAGGAACAGCAGCAGGGACAGACCTCAGGGACAGAGCAGGGGACCAAGAGAGCTCCACCAAAGGGAACAGCCGTTGCTAAGCCTCGGAGGAGGCGTGTGGTGGTCGTTGGGGACTCTTTGCTGAGAGGCACTGAACCAGTGGTTTGTGGGCCTGACAAGATGTCTCTGGAGGTGTGCTGTCTCCCCAGGGCAAAGATCCGTGATGTGACAGAGAGGCTGACAAGACTTGTCAAGCCTACTGACCATTACCCCTTTCTTTTGGTTCATGTGGGAACCAATGATACTGCAAGGCACAGCCTTCAGAATATCATAAGGGATTATGAGGCTCTGAGTAGGAAGTTGAAAGAGGTTGTCATCGCCTGTCTTCTCCTAGTTGAATGGCATGGTCCAGGAAGAGAAGAAAATAGCGAATGTAAACAACTGGATCCGCAGATGGTGCCACCAAGAACGATTTGGATACTTGGCTCATGGGCTGCGGTTCCATGAGGAGGGACGTCTGGCAAGGGATGGGTTGCATCTCACACCAGTTGGCAAAAACGTCTTTGCCAATAGTCTCAAAAATTTGATCAGGAGGGCTTTAAACTGAGATATGTAGGGGAGGGAGGCAGTATTCTGGAAGGAAAAAAGGCTGGAGAAAATAGTCAAACCGTCATAGAGGGAACAAGGCAAACAGTGCAAGGATCCAACAGTTGGAGGCAAAAATATTTGCACAGGCAGCAAGTAAAGGGAACACATGGTCTTAAATGTCTCTACACTAATGCACAGAGCATGGGAAATAAGCAAGATGAATTCGAAATCCTAGTGCAACAAAGCAAATATGATATAATTGGCCTCACTGAAACCTGGTGCGATGAGTCTCATATTTGGAATGTAGAAATAGAGGGATATAACCTTTTTAAGAGAAACAGGCCAAACAGGAAAGGAGGAGGTATAGCCCTATATGTCAGGGACATTTACACCAGTGAAGAGATCCAGGACATTAGTCCTGGAAGCCAGGTGGAGAGCATCTGGATAAATATTAAAGGGCAGGGAAACAACAAGAATGTTATTGTGGGAGTCTACTACGGACCCCCAAGTCAGACGGAGGAATTGGATGATGTCTTTCTAGAACAGATGACTACACACTCAGAAAGGAGAGATGTATTAGTGATGGGTGACTTCAACTACCCAGATATTTGTTGGAAGTCAAACTCAGCAAAATCCTCAAGGTCTAGTAAATTCCTCACTTACCTTGAAGACAATTTCATTGTCCAAAAGGTGGAAGAGGCAACAAGGGGGTCAGCTATTTTAGATCTGATCCTAACCAACAAGGATGACTTGGTTAATGG
>NW_024825384.1:0-1605 GCF_019175285.1 Sceloporus undulatus
CTCTCTAGGCTAAGCCAGGCAGGGAGGCGGGGAGGGTGGCACACAGCCATGGGGAGGGGTGGAGCTGCCTCCAGGGCCTTGCTGGGGGGGAGGTCCCAGGGGAGGGGCCAAACTGGGGCGGGATTGTGTGGCCCTGCCCCAAACTGGGAAAGTCCCGCCCCCAGGCGGGGTATGGCAACCCTACACCTAGGCTGCATCCGCTCTGCAGAAATAATCAAGTCTGACACCACTTTAACGGCTGTGCCTCAATGCTATGGAATTCTAGGAACTGTAGTCTTGTAAAATATTTAGCCTTCTCTGTCTGAGAGCTCTGGTGCCACAACAAACTACAAATGCCAGAATTTCATAGCACTGAGTCATGTTAGTTGAAGTGGTGTCAAACTGGATTATTTCTGCAGTGTGGGTAGGGGGTTAGGAAAATGAGATACAGCAAGATCCCCTTATCTCACAGTTTGCTTTCCACAGTTTCAGTTATGTGCACTCTGAAAATATTACAGTCATTTATTTGCAGGTTTTGCTGCATCGTATAAAACACTTGAGCCTCAACAGAACAGGTGTGCATGCGAGAACTCGGCTTTTGTACTGCCACAAAGGAGGTTGGCTGAGGCTGTGCCCAGAGACAAAATGGTGGCAAACAAAATAGTGGCAACCAAGAACACAGAAAGGCACAGCCCAGCAGTGGCCTTTTGTCTCACTCTCTCTCACTTCCCCCGGCACAAATCTAGCTCCTAAATAAATACATTTTCCCACTTTCTGAATCCTTCCTTTTTCCTTCCACACTACTGCCTGGCCTCAATGCGTTCGGTACTGAATTTGCATCAGTAAAAGTGCTGATACAGAGCAATAAATAAATAAATGTTAAAATCATCTGGAAGAGTCTTTAGATATTACATTGGTGTGAGCCTGAGAGAACAAATTCATACTGTACCTTTCTACAACATGAGACACAAAACCAAAAATGGTTAGCCACCTTTGGAAGTGCGTAATTATAAACCTGCAGAATTAAAGGGTGGAAACTGTAAATAACTCTCATTAATCATACACGATGCAATATGTGGTTGCTGCTGTTTATTATACCAACATAAATCACCAGGCACTTCCTCTGTATTAATTTGGATTTGCAGTGTACTTCTAGAGAGCAGAATAACATCCTTAATTTGTAAATGTACCTTGATTCTTTCTCCCCTCCCAATCAGAGCCTAAAAATCACTGCCAACGGTAATAAGAACTTGGTATGAAGTTCGTTTAACCCATGTAGGTTCTCACACAAGAGGACTGCAAGTGGGATTTGCAAAAAAAAAAATGTTGCAGTTGGAAGATCTGCTGGCCAAGGGTTATTCACACAGTGAAAATAATCCAAGATGAATCTGGATTGAATCTCTGTTGTTCACATGCATCCTGTATGCACCCAACTAAATGTAAAAAAACCCTGCATAATCCAGGATAATCAATAAAATGAAAAATGCTGCATGCCTTGAACATGTTGCAGATATATTCACATCATGGACTCCACCTTTATTTGAACGCTTGCATATCTGAGCAATTGAACTTGCAGGGATGCGCATCGAAGAGGTTCTATAGTGTGAATAATAAACTCGGAATGCA
>NW_024825385.1:0-1605 GCF_019175285.1 Sceloporus undulatus
GTACTTCTATTGATGCAGCCTAATGTAGCATTGGCCTTTTTAGCTCCCGCATCGTACTGTTGACTCATGTTCAACTTGTTGTCTACTTGGACTCCTTGCGCCTGCAAGTTGTTTCCGACTTATAGCGACTGTATCACAAGGTTTTCATGGCAAGGCGAAGGCTTTCATGGTCGGCATCCATAGATTTTTGTGGGGGTTTTTTGGGCTATGTGGCTATGTTCTAGAAGCGTTTATTCCTGACGATTTGCCTGCATCTGTGGCTGGCATCTTGAAGACAGAACATGGCCACTGAGCCCAACCCCCAACCCCCCACAAAAAACCTTTAATGGCAAGTTTCTTCAGGAGGCGTTTGGTGTTGCCATACTCTGAGGCTGAGAGAGTGTGACTTGCCCAAGGTCACCCAGTGTGTGTTTCGCAGTTGGGGGGCGATTCGAACCCTGGTCTCCAGTGTCACCAGCTGCAATTGAACAGAACCTACTGTTCCCAAGCAGTATGTATGCAAAGGGATTTTGTCACATCTTTTGAGACTTAACTGAAAGCATGAAGTTGGCAGCCTGATCTTTCATAGACTCGACCTTACTTCCTCAGATGCACGTTTTAATATCATTGCACAATAACATCATCATGATTCCATTCACTGCTGTGGTCCCAGCCTACTATGGAATCCTGGGATTTTGTAGTTTCACAAGGACGAATCCCAGGATCCCACAGCAGTCAATGGAATCACAGTGACATAACTGTGCAGTGATATAAAACTTGCCTCTGAGGAAGTAGGCTGAAAGAGTGGGGGATCACCCCCAAAACTACAAACTGCAACTCCCAGAATTCCATAGCCTTGAGCCAGGGCAATTTAAACAAAATATAGATCAAGGCAAGCGTTCGCTTTGATACCGGAATTTCTTTAAGGGCAGCCTCGGACTTCGGTGCCGTAACTCTTTGGTCCGAGGCCCCGCCCCTTTCCCAAGGATGAATACTATAGAAAGAACATGGCCGCCGGCTTGGCCCCGCCTCCTGGTTGCCTAGGCAACCCAGGAGCCGCGTCGGTTAATGGCGGTTGGGAGAGATCTCTGAGGGAAGCAGGACGCCTCCTCTGGGCCTCAATGGCGCGGAGTGAGTGAGCCTTCTTTGCCTTCTTTTCTCTGTCTGAGAGTTTCTTTGGGAGCCTAGAATGAGAGGGAAAAATATACTCCTCTTCCACCTTTTCTCCTGCTCTCATGACCCAACACACTTGTCTCCAGAGCATGTGCAGAGGGCACTGGCCAAACCCTCAAAGGAGTCCCCTTTTTTGCTCTCTTGCGGGAATAACCCACTCTGACGCCGCTTTAACTGCCATGGCTCAGTGCTATGGAACTCTGGGAATTTACACAGCGCTGTACATACAATCTTTTTAATTATATATATATATATATATATAATATAACAATATATGATATAATATATTTAATAATATATATAATACAATACAATAAAATATAATAATATAATGTATAATATATATAAATAATACATAGTATAATAATAATATAATAATGTATATATGCATGTAATAATAATAATATAATATATATAATCTATCTATATCTATATCTATGTATAATATAATAT
>NW_024825386.1:0-1605 GCF_019175285.1 Sceloporus undulatus
TGTTTAAAAATTATACATTGTTGATTTGCACAGAACCCAGCATTTTTAAATAAACAATCAAACATGTTGTTTCTTGGGCAGAAAGAGCAGCACAAATCAACCTTGTGCAAAGTTGGCACAGAAGAAGCCTCAAATTGTGAACTGACTTCCAAAACTCTGAATTTTAAAAAGACTATTTGGAAATAGGTAGAAAATTGCTAAAATTATTTATTGCTTCTTAGAAGAGGAAAATTAGTGAAGAACTAAATTCCTGCTTTAAAGTGATATTAATGCCTTAATGTCTTACTCTACTGGAATTCTTCCTTTGGGTAATTGGTGGTGAAAGTGGTGAGGATTTAAGAAAAGGGGAATTGGAGCAGGGAGCTGAGATAATATGGTCTTCACATACACACCTGCTTCTATTTTTCTTTTCTTTTCTTTTCTTTTCTTTTCTTTATATTCTTACATTTTGCCCTGGAGTGCTCTGGGTGCTGTCTTTTATCTATTGACTTTACTCATGTATTTAAAATCGTGTTTCTTGTTTAATGGTTTTATTATCCAATTATATTTTATTTCTTTGTATTAGGCTGTATTTTATTGTTTTAGTGTGAGCCTCCTCAATTTAATTTTTTTATGAGATGGGGTGGGATATACATCTAATATGTACATCCTTAATTTCTCTTTTCTAGGTTTCAAAATTATGGGATCAAGATTATGATTGGCATGATCATATCAATCATGCTATTCTTTACCACGGTTGATTTCTCATCTTCACCACAGTTCTGGTAGTCTGCTAAAATTCAGTGCATATGTGCTGGCAAGAACAATTGTACCTCATGTTTAACTGTCTGAAATTATGCTCTTTGATCTAGAATCTCTTCAGTTCAAGAAGCATGGAATATTTCTGATTTCAACATGGCAAACTAAAAGAACTGTGTACTGACAGAGAGGCAAGCTATACACACTTTTGTTGTTTCTAATACTAAGCCCTGGAATTGATAAACATTTCCAATGAATTTTTTTTTCAGGCGTGCTGGAGTCAAAGATAAGGTTTAGGAAAAAAATCAGATATCTTAGATCTTAGTGCATTAAAAATGTTACTTTTTAATTGTTACTAGTTTTGATTTATTTTTTAAAAAATTCATTATATTACCTGTTACTAAAAGGTTACTTCCTAGTTACTTTTTAAATGGATTTTATTTTAAATGGATTTTTAAAATGGCCAAAATGGCCAAATACCATAACAAAACACTTCCAAAAAGCAACTTTTTAGGATGGTTGAATAAATGTCAAGTATTAAATAAGTAAGTAAATAAATAAATAAACATTATCAGTGCCCATGCTACTTTTTTAAAAAAAATTCCATTATTACAGATATTTCATTATGTTACATTATTTGAAATTTATTTCTTCCATGTTCTGGTTTCATAGTCTGCTTTAGGCAACCACAGAAGTGCACACATGACTATCTAGCATTGTCACCCTGAAACGTCTAGATTTGTCTTACTCAAAGCGATGACTGATTAAGGCGGGTTACAGACGGGCAAAAAGGGATGTACTCATGACGTCATGAAGGTAGAGCCTTCAGACGGGCTTTACCTGAATGCCGTCATGAACACGCCCCCC
>NW_024825387.1:0-1605 GCF_019175285.1 Sceloporus undulatus
AACTCCTTCATGTCGCATAGGGTACCCAGAGCGCAGGATCTGGTCTCTCTTCTCCAGGGCACAGGATGAGGGGAGACAAATGTCCTTAAGATAGATAGATATGAGGGAGAGAGAGAGAGAGAGATAGTGTGCTGCCTGTCCCCCCTGTTTCAGTCTTCTTTGGAGAAGCTGTTTTAGACTCTCCAGAGATCTCCTCCCTTCCCTCCTTTGTCACACTTGTTAATTTTTTTGCTTTTAGTTTGACTGACATGCTCTGAGCAACTTTGGTTGATGCTCAATGAGATTACCAGGCCCTGCTCTGGGTGAAATCACTATGGACTGCCCCTTGGTCTCTAGTATCAGGGATGTTCCTGCCCTGATACTCTGGTATCACACAACTATTAATAGTACAGGACTGATTGTCTGAATCCTATTGTTTGACCCAATGAATCCATTGAATTTACCTACATGTTGATTCACTGTTTGTCAATTGATAGAATGAGTCTCCCCAAAAGGATTCTGGAAATCCTGTGGTGATGGTAACAATGCTGTCTGAAGCCAATAATCTGGGGGTCTTTCCTTCACTGGAAGTTGCTTTTTTATGAGTGTGCTGCATCCTATGCATTTTATCTGTTTCTTTGCCACCCATTATATCATTTCAGATGTTGATGAATGTGAGCCTGGCCAAGTGAAGCGATGCCCTTCCTCACAGATTTGTGTGAACATACCAGGAGGCTTTGAATGTACCTGTGAGACTCCCCTTACCCTTTCGCAGGATGGCACCACTTGCATTGGTAGGTTGCATTCTGGGGGACAGGTTGTGTGAAAGATGGAACCACTCTAGGATACAAATGGAGCACTCTAAGATAAACATATATCTCATTCCCTCACCCAGAGATGCCAGATTGAAGGATTTGGATGTCTTGAAGGATGTCAGCATCCTCATTCAGGCTCCATATCTTTCAGTTCCTCCTTTAGCGCTAGGAAAATTATTTTTTAAAAAATAATCATTTACCATCACAGTTCCAAGCCCCCAAAGTAGTTAGTCATTCATAGCTGTAATTTAAAAGTAACTTTATTTTTGTTAGTAAAAGTACCTAAATGTACAACTTTAAGTTACATTAAAAAAAAGTAAGCATGAGACCAGTCATTACCATATGGTACAGAACATGCATAAGCAGTGACAGCCACACACCTTCTGTCACTACTGAAGTAGTCAAAATAGTCAACAGGTACATTGAGGTTATCCCTCATCATAATGGAACTCAGGGCTCTTCCAGACAGGGCAAACATGACAGGAGATTGTGGTGTTCATTGCTGTAGTTCTCAGGTTTTTTTTTAAAAAAATAGCCAAACTGTTGTCCTAGTCTATTTTCTGGCAATTCCTGGCACCAGCTGCAACATGTTATTCCCTCCCTCAACTGGGCTTCTTTTAATTCTAACACATGTTAGAACAATATATTCCCTTCTTTCCTCCTCTTTACTTTAAAAAATATACAGTACATGCATTTAAGGCAGTGTAGTAGATCATAGTGCATCAGTGAGATTGTATTTTTAAAATATGATGACTTGAAGGTACACACACACGTTATAGGTCTTTAAAAATTGGTAAAAGTGGGGGGGGGG
>NW_024825388.1:0-1605 GCF_019175285.1 Sceloporus undulatus
CACTCTCTCAGCCTCAGAGGATGGCCATGGGAAACCCACTCTGAAGGAACCTGCCAAGAAAACCCCTTCAGAGACTCCCATAAGGTCACCATAAGACCTGGAAACAACTGGAAGGCAGACCCCAAGAACAACATTGGGAAATAGGGGCAAGCCTTGCCTTGGGCAAGTGTAATGACTGGGCTCCAGTCAATGGAGGTCTTCTTCAGACAGTAAAGGGAGGTTTATGCAAATGCAGAATGACATCACTGCTATGGAAGGCTCTCTTGACCAATCAGAGAGCAAGATGAAGGTTCTTCTGGAAGCTTCTGTGAGAGGAGATATAAGGCCTGAGAGACCAAGAGACAGTTGGGGGAATTGTGTCGGTTGGAGATCGAGAGAGAGAGAGTTAAAGAGCGGATCTTGGAAGTTAGTCTCAGAATTGGACGCTTAGAGTTATTTGTTTCTTTAATAGCTTGTATGAATTAAACATTTTATACTTACAAATATTGTACTTGCAAGACTCTTAATATCTTGTAGGACTTATGTTTCAGTTATATTTTGTTATTTATAGTAAATACCTCCTTGGAGTATCTACTACTCAATGCTCCTTTTACACGTGTCTTGGCTCGGTTGATGCTTGGGAAGATCAGTAAAGAAGTAGAAATAAGGTTCCTTAACTGGTCCCAGTGTAGGTTAAGGGAAACCCTTTTATAATTCACTGGGTGCAGGCAGCGAGATTTAAGGAAGTTAAGGGTCTGCTGGGCTAAGAGCCATAATGTCTGAGGCAGTTTACAGACCGCCCTTGGGGCAGCCTCCACCCATCCTTTTCCCCGATGGATTGAGGCCTCAGCTGCCACAGCGGCAGCCCCGAGGTCCCAATTTGCCGCTTTTCTAGGCAGCAGGGAAGTGGCAAAACGGCGCCTCCCCGCAGCCTGGAAAGGAGTGTCCATGGGGCGTCAAGCCCCAAGGACACCCCGACAGCGGCGGGGAAATGGAGAATGGGCCCCTCAGCCCCTTTCTCCTTTGTGTCACTGATGCAGCCATGTAAAGGTTGCGCCAGTGACACAAACCAAGGAAGGAGCTCCGTTTCGGAGCTCCTGCTAGTGCCACAGAAAGGGCACCACAGGTGCCCTTCAGTGGCGCGAAGACATCATGTAGTGCCGCCCCATGTGGAGGCGGCGTGACGTTGTAATGGTGGCGCCCATGGAGAAAGAGCACTGCCATTACAACATACTAGGGTTGCATGGAGTCTGGAAAAGACGCCCTGAGGCAACCCTAGTACAGGAAATCATCATAAGGTCATAGGCAGTTAGAGCAGTTGTTGAACAATTAATTAAATTAATAGGAGATTACCGGAAGAGATTCATCTTGGGTGCCTTTTTAAAGCCTTCAAGACTGATGATATATCGGATCTCTTCTGGAGGCTATTCCATAACTTGGGAGCAACAGAAGAGAAGGTCCTCTGGGTAAATGCAGCCAGTCTCCTTTTTAATAGTAAGTTTTTACCAGAGGTCCTTAATGTGTGGAGCAGATTGATGGGAGAAGGAGATCCCTGGACCCAAGCCATGAAGGGCTTTAAAGGTTATAACCAAGACCTTGTACTGTTCCTGGATATTAACAGGCAGC
>NW_024825389.1:0-1605 GCF_019175285.1 Sceloporus undulatus
ACATTTCATGGATGAAACTAGAAAGAGTACATTAGAAAGATCAGCACAGCAGCACATCCTTTGCCAGATCTGACCTAAAGTTTCACTTCTATCCCCATTCCAAATTCACCTTCGTCCTTCCCTTCCACCTTCTTTTCCCACAGAGTGCCAGGCAGCTCTGTGGAGTTAATCCCACAGGAGGAATTTCTCTTAATTTCGAATGAAGAAAGTGGGGCCAGAACGCATTCACATGAATTTGCTAGTTCAGCAAATTTACATGAATTCGAATTGTGTTTGAACTGACTTCCCATTGCCCGAAAGTAGCTTGCCATTGCTTGAAATTGCGTGTGATCACCTCTCACACAATAATGTGAAACCCCATGATTGTGTTTGGACTGACTTCCCATTGCCCGATATTGCATGTGGTAGTCTATCACACAATAACGTTAAATCCCATGATTGCGTTTGGATTGCCATTGGATTATTCTTCCAATTTCCCTTGTCTGATAACGTCCTGTGACATTGGTTCACACACAACAATCCCCTACAGCTGCTCATCCTCTCCTTTCACACTCATACTCCCATAATGACTACAGCATGGTTAAGCAGGCCTAACTTTAACATGGCAGAGGGAGCTATGACTAGCAACTCTGACAGAAGCTGTCAGCCATGTGGGTGCTGACATGTTTTAATGCTGACCAGAAACTAACCGAGTGGATAGCTCCAAGTCAATTTTGCACTATGAATGATCAGGTGATAATTTTTAGAACTACTTGTCACAGTTGATGAAACTTGGTTACGTAACTATGATCCAGAGACCAAACAACAGTCCTTGCAATGGTGGCATTAGGGTTCTCCCTGCCTAAAGAAATTCAGGACTCAAAGGTCAGCAGGAAAGGTCATGGTCACAGTTTTTGGGGGATAAGAAAAACATTTTGATAACTGACTATCTTCAGAAGGATCAAAGAGTTCATGCACAGCACTTGGTGTTGTGTTTGCCTGCATCCGTTTAAAACACTAAAAAGATTATGTGAGAGGGGTAAGGAGAGGTCCTAGAGGTTTTTTATATATTAAATTTAAATTTTTGAAATTAAAAAAACAGAGGGAGCCTAACAGAGGGAGCTGTGGCCTCACAAACGTTGGAGATATCCTGGATCTCAGAAGAAATACCTCTTTGTATTGCTAACCATGCATCTTCCTCTGTAAATGACACAGGCCATTAGCCATGTCTGACATGGAAATGGGGTGCCTGTTTGCAACGGATGTGCAAAACTCAAATTCGGTTGTGGGAGATTCGGGGCAAATACGAACTTCATGTGTATAATTCAGTTCCTGATCCAGAGTAAAAGGTAGTCTGAATGGCCCCTTGGCAAGAAAACTAGAAGACGGTACTATCAAAAGTAAGGGACTGGTGGCTGGAGTACTAGTGATTGATAGACAATATGATGGACATTTTTAAATATGTAAAGGGCTGCTGCATGGAGAAAATTTGAATTTTGTTGCTCCAGAGCGTCAAATTATAAGCTCGATTATATACAAATTGCATTAAATTTGGTTTTCCTCAAGTATTAGGAAAAACCTTCCTACAAAATAAGCTGTTTGGCAGTGGAAGAGACCACCTTGAAG
>NW_024825390.1:0-1605 GCF_019175285.1 Sceloporus undulatus
TTTTTCAAAGCTCTTCTTTCTGGTGTGTCTTCTCTCTCTGCTCTATGTTCTCCATGGCCTTGGCAGGGAAAAGAGCCCAGCCCTCACAGTTATGGCCTGACGGAAACTTTGGGGACACATTTCCATAGTCCTCAGTGACAGCAGCAGTGGCTTGGCTCCAGGGCTTTTCCTCCGGCTTCAAGCCCCTTCCTTGCGGCACACGTTGCTCCCTTAGAGCCGAGGTGGGCAGAAGGCTGTTTGTGGGCCTTGTTCAGATGTTCTTTATTTGTGCATGTGTGTGTGCATGAAATTTCCTTATGTTCGGGGCCCAGGAGAGAGGCCTTTTCTAAGCAGGAAGTAAAGCAGATGCTGATTTCCAGTTTACTTCCTGGCCAAAGACATCCTTAAATTGACCCAAGGGAGCACAGGGATGCTTTAATGGGAGAAACAATTAAGACTGGCACTTGGGGAACATTTGGGGATGGGTCCAACCCTTTTCCTTGTTCTGGAGTCATCCTGGGTGAGGCTGCTGCCTTCTCTACCGGTTCGGTCTCTGCAGAACCTGCACAGCCGCCGAGCGGCGGACTGTTCTGAATAGGTTCTTCTGGCCAGGCCAGCGTTTGGCAGCAGAGCGTGCCCCCCCCCACTGGCCTCCATGGGGCCAGCTGCCATAATGGTCTCCCCTCCACCACCGTTGCGCCTTGGGGCTGAACTCAACCGGGCTTCTGGCTGCGGAGGAACCTTCCTGGGAAGCGCTGCTGCCCCACGTCTGGCTCTTTTCTTCTCTTTCAGTTCTATGATGACTACGGGGACATCCTCAAGGAGACCCTGAATCGGGCCCCTCTGAGGGGAACCTGCCAGGCGACTGGGGTGCCTTCCTTCATCTGGTGCTGCAGGAGGAGGAAGACTCCAGCTGGGAGCCAGAGATTTAGCAGAGGTAGGTAGGCTAGAGGCCTGGTTTGTTATTGTTATTTTGCCATCTTGTGGGGGGTTGTTTTGGTTTTTCTTTGTTTAGGTTTTTTTGGTCATGCTATTGTTATTTTGTCATTATTATTATTATTATTATTATTATTATTAACCTTTATTTATAAAGCGAAGTAGATTTACACAGCGCTGTACATACATGTATTTTGGGTTTAATGTTAAGTTGATTTGCTATGCTAATTGTTATGTCATTTTTATTGTTGTTGTTGTTATTATTGTCATACATTTCTGCTGCTACTTACTGTTTTTGTGAATTGTTAAGAATTATGTTGTTTTTCATTTGTTATTGCTATGTATTTCTTTTCTTTGGCCATAATTGCTATCTATTTTTTGTTATAATTGCTATCTATTATTTATTTATTGCTATTGTTAACTGTTAGTTTATTTTGTTCTTATAGTTTAATGTACTCCCATGTTATATTTGTTTTTTGTTTCATGTTATTCCTATTGCTTTGTTTTATCACCTCTGTTGCAAATCACCTGGATTCTCAGTGACTGGGTGACATATAAATAAATGCTGCTGCTGCTGCTATTATTATTATTATTATTATTATTATTATTATTATTATTGCACTGCTGGTGCTTTTATGTTCTTTGTTGCAGCAGCCACCCACAGCTGGCCTCCCAGCAGCCCTCAGGGGC
>NW_024825391.1:0-1604 GCF_019175285.1 Sceloporus undulatus
GAGTGCATTCCATAGCTTTTCATGATCTATACAATGCTTTGCTGTAGTTATGAAACACATGGCGATTTTTAAAAAAAATTCTTTGGTGCATTCCATTAGCCATCACATGTTTGCAATGTGGTCCCTAGTGCCCCTTCCTTTTCTGAATCCTACTTGCACCTCTGGAATTTATCTCTCTATGTATGGTTGGAGTCTATGCTGCGGTATTCTGAGCATTATTTTGCTTACATGTGAGATTAATGCTATTGTCCTATAGTTGCTGCAGTCTTTTGTACTTCCTTTCTTGTGTATTGGTATGTATTGTGAGCATTTCCAATCTGTTGGCCACCACATTGTTTTTCATATTAGTTGGCATATTTCAGTTAGCACTAAAGTTGCATCTGTATGTAGGCGCTGTAGCAGTTCAATTGGAATATCATTTGTTCCTGGTGATTTATTTTTCCCTATTTCCTTTATTGCAGATTCCACTTCACTTCTTAGAATCTGGGGTTCATCTTCATATGGCTCCTCATTCCATTCATTCCTTCATCTCTTTTGTATAACTCTCCTATGTATTGCCTCCAGCATCTTTTTATTTCTTCTTGCTCCTGTATTATGTTCTTTTTTTCCTCCATAGAGCATCCCTGCTCTCGGTTTGAAGTTGGCTTTACTTTCTCAGATTTTTTGATAGAGGTCTCTCGTTCTTCCCTTTTTGTTGTTCTCTTATATTTCTCTGCATTTATCATTGTAGTATTTCTCCTTATGTCTGTGTGTCAGATGTTGAACAGTTGTGTTCATACATCTGGCTTTGTTGCATTTGCATTTGCTTTTCTTCTTTCTTTTATTGCATGAAGTGTTTCATCTGTCATCCATTGTTTCTTATCTTTCTTTTTCTCCACTGTTAGTGTTTTCTTGAATTCATCCTTAATTCTGTCTTTGACTTCTGTTCACAGTTCTTCAGGTTCCTATTCAGTTATATTCAATAGTTCAAATCTGTTTCTTACATTGTCCTTGAATTAATCTGAAATGTTATTCAGGTCATATTTTGGTATAATGATGGTTAATGATGGATAGTCCCTACTCACACACATATCATCACTTTGACTACATATTTTGTCTGGGAATTCCAGGACAATTCAACACATCTGCAGGGCAATGGGGAGGGGAAGACTGTTCCATACATTGCACAACTTAATGACAATGAGTAATCTTTCTTTAGAAATATCCCTTTCATAAAGTTTTCTTCTGAACATACATTTCTGTCCAGGCCTGTTGATCCTTTTGAGAGGAAAGGATTGATATGATCACAGTTTCAGGACAAGAAGGCTATCTTTAATCTTCTTTTTGTGGCTGATGCACAAATTTCTAGAAAGAGAGGAAACCCAGGGAGACCAAACCTATTTTGAGTAAAGACAGAGGTTGAGAAAGGTACTTTTGAGGACTGATAGCCACACTTTATTTTTTGACATCTGTAAATCCATGGACCCTCCCTTCTAGTTCTAGTTGGCCAAAAGGTTGGAGCAGTGCATATAGCTGAAATCATAATAAGGAAGCAAGCAGCCAGAGTTCAAGGGGTAAAAATCAGAAAGAAGAAGCTAAGCTGATGAGTATTGCAGTTGAACTAG
>NW_024825392.1:0-1604 GCF_019175285.1 Sceloporus undulatus
CCACCATACACTTATAGTACTCTTATTCCACTTTTACTGCTCTGGCTGCCTCCTGTTGTGATAACTGCCCTGCTACAGATTAGTGCCACAACAAACTTTTATTTCCCAGAATGCCGTAGCATTGAGCCAGGGCAGTTTAAAAACAGTGTTCAGACAGGATTGTTTCTGCAGTGTGGTTACAGCCCCCTTGGGGTGCATCCTCAGGGTGACTGGGTGTCCTCCTCGCCAGACACTGCAAAGCGGAGGGCCTTCAAGGAAAACGGAGGACGTGACCAAATAAAAGCGAGAAGCACTCCTATAGATAGAAGTCCATGCTTGCTAGTCAGGCTCAAAATGGAGGGCGTTTTGAGATTCATCCTGGACAGAAGGTTGAAGTGGAGGACATCTCCTGGGAAAGGAGGACGTGCGGTCACCCTGGTGCATCAACACTACAGGATCAATGCAGTTTGACACCACTTTAGCTGCTGTATCTCCCTCTTAGGAAACCCCAGGATTTGTAGTTTTGCAAGACCGCAGCACTCTTTTGTAGAGAAGGCCAAACAGGGAACTACAAATCCTAGGATTCCATAGGAAGCCACAGCACATAGAAAGTGGTGTCAAACTGCCTAATTGCTACTACATTCCAGATGGATAGGCGAAGTCAAAGAAACCAGGGCCATGAATCATCAGGGGCTGAGAAGGGCAATTGATAGGGTGATTTGGGTCGCCATAGGTCCAAGTCTACTAAAAGGCCATTAACAACAAAGATGTAGCCCTGGCCAGAAGGGTGGTATCAGGCAGGGCAGAGTCATCCCTCATGTTTTTGTCACGGCCGAAACAACTGTGCGTGTGCATTGATGTTACATTGTCCTGGGAAATGCTACAGACGCATAGAAATATGGTAGAAGTGAACAAAGTGTGGCCCTTCAGATGATCTTGGACTGCAGCTTCCAACAGCCCTGGCCAGCTTAAACAATCACAGAATCACAGAATCATAGAGTTGGAAGAAACCGCAAGGGCCATCCAGTCCAACCCCCTGCCATGCAGGAAATCACAATCAAAGCATCCCCGACAGATGGCCATCCAGCCTCTGTTTGAAGACCTCTAAGGAAGGAGACTCTACTACACTCCGAGGAAGTGTGTTCCACTGTCGAACAGCCCTTACTGTCACGAAGTTCCTCCTAATGTTGAGGTGGAATCTCTTTTCCTGGAGCTTGCATCCATTGTGCCGGGTCCTAGTCTCTGGAGCAGCAGAAACCAAGCTTGCACCATCCTCAATATGACATCCCTTTAAATATTTAAACAGGGCTATCATATCACCTCTTAATGGTGAGGATGTTGGGAGTTTCAGGCCAACAATGGAGTTTATCACATGGGAGGAATTTCTCTTAATTTCAAATGAAAAGAAAGTGGGGCCAGAATGCATTCACATGAATTCACTAGTTCAGCGAATTTACATGAATTCGAATTGCGTTCGAACTGACTTCCCATTGCCCGAAAATAGCTTGCCATTGCCCGAAATTGCATGTGGTTACCTCTCACGCAATAACGTGAAACCCCATGATTGTGTTCAGACTGACTTCCCATTGCCGAAATTGTGTGTGGTAGTCTATGACGCAATAACG
>NW_024825393.1:0-1604 GCF_019175285.1 Sceloporus undulatus
GATAGAAGTTGGTGAGCAGCCCAAAGAGGCTGCAGCACCCTCAGTATCCACCAGAGGGCGCCCTTGTATTAGGAATGTTCTTTATTGATAAAACGAAGTCTATGTGGACTAATGTCATTTTTCCATTGGCTCCGCATTCCTGAGGGGGTGTGGCCTCCTTCCCTTTACCTGGAGCTTCCTCTGCTCCCATTGGCTGCCTATTCTCGAGGGGCATGGCCTCCATGTTTGCACATGGCGCATCATCATTATCATTTAAAAGGTGAATGATATATTATTATTATTATTATTATTATTCGGAAAACATTCAAGAGCAAGGCTACCCAAAACTGGTGGAGCTCTACCTCTGGGTTCCCAGGAGAAATAACAAGCAGTGGTCAGTGGGCTTTACAAAAGGAGGCTCCTAGAAGGTCCATTGCTTCAGACAGCGGCTCTTTCCCAGTGTCCTTCCATCCTCCATTGATGCCGGTGCTGCTGGAAGGCCTTGCAGCTGGAAGGAGGGTGAGGAGGGAATGGCCCTTGGCTTTGTAAGGCAGGGAATGCCTCTGCACTTGGCACTTCCATGGGCAGAAAGGCATCTCTGGGACCAAGGTTGCTTTGGGCCTCAGCTCCCAGGAGCCTCAGCTATATTGGCCAAGAGCTTGGAATTCTGGGAGCTGAAGTCTAGGATCCCTTCTTAAAGAGCACAGTTTGGGGACCTAAATGCCCTGAAAGCTCCCTGCTTTTCCCAAATCCCAAAACAATTGCCAATAGTGGCCACCAGAGGGCGCCAGGATAGAAGTTGGGAGGAAGCCCAAAGAGTCCAAAGAAAGTTGGTGTGAAGCCCAAAGGGGCTGCAGTGCCCTAGAGTCGCCACGAGAGGTCACCCTTGTATCAGGAATATAATTTATTAGCCACTTCTTGTTACACTGAAGTCTATGGGTAAAGCCTTTGAGCCTCACTAGAGAGAGAAGTTGGCAGCAGGAGCTTTCCTGGGCTCCAGTCTACTTTCTCAGATGCATATATGTATGGATGTAGCTCAGAAGCTCAGGCTGCCAACTTCTCTCTTTCAGTGATTCTCAAAGGTGCTGAAAGATCTCTCTACATATTATTGTTATTATATTATTATTATAATAATTATAGTATTATATTATTATTACATCTAAATGCATCTGAGAAGCCTGGCCTCCTCTTCCACCTGGACGCCTTCTTCTTTTCCCAGGTAAAAGGTGAGTTTGGACTTCAGCTCCCCAAATCCCAGGCCATTGGCCAAGATAGCTGAGGGCTCCTGGGAGCTCAAGTCCAAAATCTCTTAAAGGGCACAGTTTGGGGGGTCACTGATTTAGTGCCACTGCGTTAAATAGGCCTCTCCCATGTCCTGAACCTTTCAAAGCTCTCTTGGCCAATGGCAATAAATGAATAAATAAGATGCCAGGGATTCCTCCATAGGGAGATGGCCTTTCGAACCCCTTTGCAGTCCCAGGGAACCTGGGGCCAGTGCCCAGATGGGTCCAGAAACTGCTTTCTGTCCACGAATGTGCCAACCACAGAGGCTCTTGCCAGGGGCCCTTGCCTTCCTCATTCTCTGTCCGGGTGTGTGGCTTTTCAGCAGCATTAGCATCGAGAGG
>NW_024825394.1:0-1604 GCF_019175285.1 Sceloporus undulatus
TGTAGACAAAGGAAAACAATGAACTCAGTGGAATTCAAGTTCCAAAAAGCTGAGGCCTCGAACAAGACAAAATGGCTCTTTTTATATTATTGAAGACAAAGAAGCTTCTTCAATATACCTGATTGGCTAATTACAATTTAAACATACAGAATTCTTACAATCAGAACAGAAATACATGCATACATTAAAACTGCATCATCACTCCTTACCCCCTCCTTTAGGAATTCAGTAGTCTCCTTCTAACCTTGCTTCTGAATGTCAACTATGTATCCTTATCTCAGTAGTTTATGTTATGTCTTTTTTTACTGGTGCCAGCTTCTATTTAGGTCAAGATGCACTCATTATTCCTTTGCTCTAGTTTTTCTCAACTCCAAGCCTCTATTTTAAAAGCGATCTCTCTGGCTGACAAAGGTGACTCCATCTTTCTATAGCTTTTTTTTATTTCAACAAGGAATTTCCACCACAGTATGCCAGTGCGCCATCACGCCTGCCTGTGAGTCAACCTTCTCCTGGTCTTCTTATCCTCTCTCCCCTCTCTGAGGTCACTGAGAAAACCCACTCTTGGCCGCCCTCCTGTGGCTACCTTGGAGTTCTACAGCCTCCTGAGGCAGAAAATGCAAAAGAAAAGAAAAGAAGGAAAGGAAAACATAACATAAAAAACAAAATAACATTTAAAGTTAACATTAACAATTAAAATGAAGAGGAAAATAAAAGAAAACAAACATTCTAAAAAATATAAAATTAAAAAATATCATATAAAAATAAAATTAAAAAATAAAATTAAAATAATTTTTAAAATAACATTAGAAATAAATTTAAAAACTTAAAAATAAATCAAATAACCCAAAAATGAACCTGTAAAAATAAAAACATAAAAAACACAAATTTTTGTTTCTTTATCCTCTTGCTATCCTCTTCTATTTTAATTATTTTCCTCCTTCTTTACTTCTTTTTCCTTTCCTTTCATTCCTCCTTTTTCTCCGCTTTGCTAGTTTTAATCTTCTATTTTTCTTTATGTATTTCCCTTTACATTCCCACTTTGCCTATTTAAGTCTATATTTCTTACTTCCTCCCTCCCTTCTTTTATTTCCTGTTTTCCTCTCTTTCTTTTATGTGGGCTTCTCTTTGATTTATTTCTTCCTTCTTATCCACCTTTTCTTTCTTTTTTCTCCTTCATTCTGTTTTTTCATTCCTTTTCCTATCAGTCTTTGGCCCTTCTGATTTCGTTTGTTTGTTTTACATTCATTCTTCTTTGACTTAGATGGTGTGTGTAACATTTCAACATTTATTTTATTTATTACATTTGTTGTGATATCTATGTGTTATTAATATTTGTATTATTATTATATTAATATTTTATTTTTCATTACAATTTTCATTTTATAGTTTGTTTTATATTTTATATTTTATTTTACTTTTATTGTCTATCTCATTTTATATTATTTTTATATTTTTTTTGTACTTTATTTTTATTTTTATTTAAACTATTTATTTTAGTTTAGTTTATTTTTCATATTTTTATTTCTATTTTTTATTTAATTTAAATTAATGTTTATATTAAATCAATTTAATTTATATTATATTGTTATTTTATATTTTATATT
>NW_024825395.1:0-1604 GCF_019175285.1 Sceloporus undulatus
TCAAAAGGACCCGAATAGACCAGAAAGCTGGGCCAAAGCTAACAAAAGGAACTTCAACAGGGAGAAATGTAGGGTATTGCACTTAGGGTGGAAAAATGAAATGCACAGATATAGGATGGGGGACACTTGGCTGAATGAGATTTATACGTGTGAAAGGGATCTAGGAGTCCAGTAGACCACAAGCTGAACATGAGTCAACAGTGCGATGTGGCAGCTAAAAAGGTCAATGCGATTTTAGGCTGCATCAATAGAAGTATAGTGTCTAGATCAAGGGAAGGAATAGTGCCACTCTATTCTGCTTTGGTCAGGCCCCACTTGGAATAATATTGTGTCCAGTTCTGGGCACCACAATTCAAAAAGGATGTTGAGAAATTGGAACACGTCCAAAGGTGGGTGACTAAAATGGTGAAGGGTCTGGAAACCATGTCCTATGATGAACAACTTAGGGAGCTGGGGATGTTTAGCCTGGAGAAGAGAAGGTTAAGAGGTGATATGATAGCCCTGTTTAAATACTTGAAGGGATGCCATATTGAGGAGGGAGCAAGCTTTTTTTCTGCTGCCTCAGAGAACAGGACCTGGAACAATGGATGCAAGCTCCAGGGAAAGAGATTCCAGCTCAACATTAGGAGGAACGTCCTGACAGTAAGGGCTGTTCAACAGTGGAACACACACTGCTTTGGAGTGTACTGGAGTCTCCTTCCCTGGAGATCTTTAAACAGAGGCTGGATGGCCTTCTGTCAGAGATGCTTCGATTGAGAGTTTTTGCATGGCAGAAGGGGGTTGGACTGGATGGACCTTCTTGGGGTCTCTTCCAATTCTATGATTCTATGGATCCCTACTTCTAGCCCCATTAAGCGGGCTAGAAGCTCTGCAGATGATTTCTTCCCCTTGCCCTTTCCTTATAACAATCTTACCCTTGATTCATATAGGTCCTGTAGTCCTCTCTGGTCAGTTCTCCATGTGGTCGCTCGGGTGCCTTCAGCAGGCGATTGGTTAATACCATATAGATGGGTCGGACCCATTTCCTCAGCTCCTCCAGATCACTGCCGTACCTAATGATGGCGCCCATCTGTCGAGTTGCCTTCAACTGAGGAAAGAAGGAGACGCAAGACTCAGTAAGAGGACCACTCTTGTAGACAGTAAGGAAAGAGAGAGGGTTGCCTGCCCCTTTGCTAACTCCAAAAGGACAAGGTGCAGATGGGAAGACCCTTCTGGCTCTTTTCCATAGCACGCCTACGAGTTCTTCTTTGCTCTCTTCCTCGCTGCCATACGCTTTGGGCACCAAGAATTTCATGGCCTCCCTCACGTTGCAGTTGGGCGAGCTGACGACGTAACACATAAACTCTTCCCAGGCACTGCCAAGACAGAAAGGGAAGAAGTGTGGAGTTGCGTCGTTGTCGGACTTCTTCCCCCAAGAGCAAAAATAGGGAGGCATGGGAGAATCCGCTGACCTTTCTGTCGACTCAAACACATGCTCAACGAACAGGTCAAAATGCTCCAAAGCAACAGCATCTGCAACTTCTTCCTTCTTCTCAAGGTCCAAATCAGAGAACCGCTGACAGATGGAATGGACATACTCCTTGGTCTGTCAGGAGGAAAAAAGA
>NW_024825396.1:0-1604 GCF_019175285.1 Sceloporus undulatus
AGGGACCGATGAGAGTGAATGTCAGGCTTCATGCCAATCGATACGAGTTTGGAACGTCATGGACATATTAATATCGAAATCAACCACCTATCCAATTGCTATGACCCAGGAGAGTCAGGGAACAACGAGGTTCAAAGGCAGGCTGCCATCATATCTGTAGGACTCCAGAGAATCAGGGCCCGATGAGGGAGAATGACAGGCTGAAAGCCAATCGTCCTGACTCTGGAAAGTCATGAATATCGAAATTGGGCACCTATCTAATTGGTATGAACCAGGAGAGGCAGGGATCGATGAGGTTTGAGGTCAGGCTGCCATCGAATCCGTAAGAGTCCAGAGAGTCAGGGACCGATGAAGGAGAATGACAAGCTGCAAAACAATCGGTACGACTTTGGTACGTCATGGACGGATGAATATCGAAATCGGGTGCCTATCCAATTGGTATGACCCAGGAGAGTCAGGGAACAACGAGGTTCAAAGATAGGCTGCCATCATATCGGTAAGACTCCACATAGTCAGGGCCCGATGAGGGAGAATGACAGGCTGAAAGCCATTCGGCATGACTCTGGAAAGTCATGAATATCTAAATTGGGCACCTATCCAGTTGGTATCACCCAGGAGAGTCAGGGATCGATGAGGTTCAAGGTCAGGCTGGAATCGAAACGGTAAGACTCCAGAGGGTGAGGAACCAATGAGGGTGAATGTCAGGCTGCAGTCCAATTGATACGACTCTGGAACGTCACGAATATCGAAAGCGGGCACCTATCCAACAGGTATGACCCAGGAGAGTCAGGAACCAACAAAGTTTGAAGTCAGGCTGCTTTCCAATCGTAATGAGTCCAACGAGTCAGGGCATGGTGAGGGTGAATGTCAGGCTACAAGCCATTCGATACAACTCAGTAACCTCACGCATATCGAAATCGAGCACATATCCACTTGATTTGACCCAGGAGAGTCAGGAATCAATGCGGTTTGAAGTCAGGCTCCCTTCCAATCGTAATGATTTAACAGTGTGAGGGACCGATGAGAGTGAATGTCAGGCTTCATGCCAATCGATACGAGTTTGGAATGTCATGGACATATTAATATTGAAATCAACCACCTATCCAATTGATATGACCCAGGAGAGTCAGGGAACGACGAGGTTCAAAGACAGGCTGCCATCATATCGGTAAGACTCCACATAGTCAGGGCCCAATGAGGGAGAATGATAGGCTGAAGCCAATTGGCATGACTCTGGAAAGTCATGAATATCGAAATTGGGCACCTATCCAGTTGGTATGACCCAGGAGAGTTAGTGATCGATGAGGTTCAAAGTCAGGCTGGAATCGAATCCGTAAGACTCCAGAGAGTGAGTAACCAATGAGGGTGAATGTCAGGCTGCAACCCAATTGGTACGACTCTGGAACGTCACGAATATTGAAATTGGGCAACTATCCAATTGGTACGACCCAGGAGAGTCAAGAACCAACGAGGTTTGAAGTCAGGCTGCTTTTCAATCGTAATGAGTCCAGAGAGTCATGGCACGATGAAGGTGATTGTCAGGCTACAAGCCAATTGGTAGAACTCTGCAACGTCACGAGTAGTGAAATCGAGCACCTATCCAA
>NW_024825397.1:0-602 GCF_019175285.1 Sceloporus undulatus
GCACAAAATGGCGGCGCCCATTCCACACGGGCACCGCCGTCTTGACGTAGCGGACGCATTGCACACATGATGCCGTGAGTGCACCACTGGCGCCTCACGCCACCATAACTGCACCGCAAAAAGAAGCGCTTCTTTTTTGTGGTGCTGGAGAGCCCTGCGGTTTGGACGCTGGGGCTCCTCCGTGCTGCAAATGGTGGCGGTGGTCTGTTATGCGCCATAGAGTTGGGAAAAGATCCCAAGGGCCATCCAGTCTAACCTCATTCTGTCATGCAGGAACCCACAATCAAAGCACCCCCAACAGATAGTCATCCAGCCTTTGCTTAAAGACCTCCAAAGAAGGAGACTCCACCACTCTCTGAGGGAGTTTGTTCCACTGTCAAAGAGCTCTTACTGTCAGGAAGCTTCTCCTAATGTTGAGCTGGGATCTCTTTTCCTGTAGCTTGCATCCATTGCTCTGGGTCCTAGTCTCTGGAACAGCAGAAAACAAGCTTGCTCCCTCCTCAATATGACATCCCTTCAAATATTTAAACAGGACTATCATCTCTTAACCTTCTTTTCTCCAGGCTAAACATCCCCCGCTCCCTAAATCGTTCCTCATAGCA
>NW_024825397.1:702-1604 GCF_019175285.1 Sceloporus undulatus
CATTTTATAGTATGATTTTTATATAGTATTGTATTTATTATAGTATCATATCTTAACTGCTGGCTTTATGTGTTTTCTTTTTACTTGTGATTATTATTATTATTACTACGTTTACTTATATCCTGTCTTCCTCCCAGTACAGGGACTGAAGGGAGAAGCGAGAAATAAATAAAATATAATAATAATAATAATAATAATAATAATAATAATAATAATAATAATAATAATAGGAGATGGGAGGGATTATACCAGGAGGCTGGTGATTTATAGTTTTCTGTCGAAAAGTCAGTCATTAATCAGAGTGGAGACTACAGTCAAGAAAGCAGGAGGCTAAGGTCCAAAAGAGACTGCAGAAACAATCTACCGGTAGTTTGAGACCACTTTTAACTGCCCTGCCTCAGTGCTAGGGAATCTTGGGAATTGTAGTTTACTGTGGCACTAGAGCTCTCTGACAGATAAGGCCAGATGTTCTTAGAAATTCCCTAGCATTTAGCCATGGCAGTTAAAGGGATCTCAAACTGTATTATTTCTGCAATGTGCTTTGGACCTCAGGTTGCATCTACACTGTAGAATAATAATAATAATACTATAGATTGGTGGAGACTGCAGTCAATACATCAGATGGAGACTAAAGGTGCATCTACACTTTAGAAATAATAATAATAGTGATAATAATAATAATAATTTCTTTATTATAGAAAGAGGAAGGGGAGGAGGCTGGTGATTTATAGTTTTCTGTAGAAAGGCCATTTATTAGTCAAAGTGGAGACTGAAGTGCATCTGCACTGTAGAAATAATTATAATAATTATTATTATCATCATCATAATTATGTCTTTATTATAATTATAATTATTATTATTATTTCTACAGTGCAGATGCCCCCTTAGTCTCCCTCTGATGC
>NW_024825398.1:0-1604 GCF_019175285.1 Sceloporus undulatus
AATGGCTCCACATATGGTGCCACCTAGGAAGATTTGGATTTTTGGATCATGGTCTGAGGTTCCATGTGGAGGGTGTTCTGGCAAGGGATGGGTTGCATCTCACACCAGTTGGCAAAAACGTTTTTGCCAATAGTCTCAAAAATTTGATCAGGAGGGCTTTAAACTGAGTTTAAATGTTGGGGAGGGAGACAGTATTCTGGAAGGCAAAAAGGCTGGAGAAAATAGTCAAACTGTCATAGAGGAAACAAGACAAACAGTGCAAGGACACAAAAGTGGGAGGCAAAGAAACTTGCACAGGCAGCAAGTAGGGGGAATCCATGATCTAAGATGTCTCTTCACTAATGCACAGATCATGGGGAATAAGCAAGATGAACTCGAACTCCTAGTACAACAAAGCAAATATGATATAATAGGCATCACTGAAACCTGGTGGGATGAGTCTCATGATTGGAATGTGGAAATAGATGGTATAACCTTTTTAAGAGAAACGGGCAAAACAGGAAAGGAGGAGGAATAGCACTATATGTCAGAGATATTTACACCAGTGAAGAGATCCAGGACATTAGTCCTGGAAGCCAGGTGGAGAGCATCTGGATAAAAATTAAAGGGCAGGGAAACAACAGGGATGTTAAAGGGTATTCAACCTGAAGATAATGGAGCAGAGGACAGAATAGGGCAATTTCAGCACAGGATTAGAGATAGTACAGGAATACCTTGTTGATCTAAACAAATTTAAGTCTCCAGGACCAGATGAACTACATCCAAGGGTATTAAAATAACTATATCTTGATTTAAGTAAGGCTTTTGACAGGGTTCCCTGTGACATTCTTGCAAACAAGCTAGTGAAATGTGGACTAGACAAGGTAACTGCTACATGGATTTGTAATTTGTTGACTGGCCGAACCCAAAGGGTGCCCAATAATGGCTCCTTTTCATCCTGGAGAGCAGTGACCAGTGGGGTCCCACATGGCTCTGTCCTGGGCCCAGTGCTATTCAACATCTTTATCAATGACTTGGATGAAAGAATTGGGGGCATACTTGTCAGATTTGCAGATGACACCAAATTAGGAGGAATAACTAATACCCCAGAGGACAGGATCAACATTCAAAATGATTTTAATAGATTAGAAAGCTGGGCCAAAGCTAACAAAATGAATTTCAACACAGAGAAATGTGAGGTACTGCACTTAGGGTGGAAAAATGAAATGCACAGATATAGGATGGGGGACACTTGGCTGAATGAGACTAAGTGTGAAAGAGATCTAGAAGTCCAAGAAGACCACATGTTGAACATGAGTCAACAGTGCAATGCAGCAGCTAACAAGGCCAATGCAATTTTAGGCTGCATCAATAGAAGTATAGTGTCTAGATCAAGTGAAGTAATAGTGCCACTCTATTCTGCTCTGGTCAGGCCCCACCTGGAATATTGTGTCCAGTTCTGGGCATCATAATTTAAAAAGGATGTTGAGAAACTGGAACATGTCCAAAGGAGAGCGACTAAAATTGTGAAGGGTCTGGAAACCATGTCCTATGAGGAAAGACTTAGGGAGCTGGGGATGTTTAGCCTGGAGAAGAGAAGGTTAAGAGGTGATATGATAGCCCTG
>NW_024825399.1:0-369 GCF_019175285.1 Sceloporus undulatus
AACTGTGGTACATGCTCTGGTAACCTCTCGACTGGATTTCTGCAATGTGCTCTACATGGGGCAACCCTTGTACCAAACTCGGAAGCTTCAAATAGTTCAAAATATGGCAGCCAGGTTGGTCTCTGGATGTTCCAGAGCCAACCACATAAGACCGATTCTGAAAGACCTTCATTGGCTGCCTGTTCGCTTCCGGGCACAATACAACGTGTTGGTTATGACCTATAAAGCCCTAAATGGCTTGGGCCCCGGGTACTTGAAGGACCGCCTCTCCCCATATAATCCGCCCCGCACTCTCAGGTCATCTGGTAAGGAGCTGCTGAACATCCCTTCCTCCAGATATAAGTCAACCTCACAGAGAGCTTTTTCCAT
>NW_024825399.1:469-1604 GCF_019175285.1 Sceloporus undulatus
GTACATGCTCTGGTAACCTCTCGACTGGATTTCTGCAATGTGCTCTACATGGGGCAACCCTTGTACCAAACTCGGAAGCTTCAAATAGTTCAAAATATGGCAGCCAGGTTGGTCTCTGGATGTTCCAGGGCCAACCACATAACACCGATTCTGAAAGACCTTCATTGGCTGCCTGTTCGCTTCCGGGCACAATACAAGGTGTTGGTTATGACCTATAAAGCCCTAAATGGCTTGGGCCCGGGGTACTTGGAGGACCGCCTCTCCCCATATAATCCGCCCCACACTCTCAAGTCATCTGGTAAGGATCTGCTGAAAATCCCTTCCTCCAGATATAAGTCAACCGCACAGAGAGCTTTTTCCATCTCGGCACCTGGGATCTAGAACACCCTTCCAGAGGATCTCCGTGCCACCTCCACTTTAGATCTCTTTAAAAAGAGATTGAAAACTTTTCTATTTCATCAAGCTTTCCCCGAAGTCCCATGTTAACGTGATCCTTTCCTATAATTGTGTGATAACTTCAAATATTTCAGCTGGCATGATTGTGTTTTATCGGTTTTAATATGGAATGTGTATTTTGTAATGTTTTATTAGCCTTTGTATGATTTGAGTATTGATCATTGCATTTTTATCTTGTATTGCATATTGAATGTTTTGTACACCGCTGTGATCTAATTTTGGAATAGCGGTATAGAAATAAAACTTATTAACTTATTATTATTATTATAACCTTTAAAGCCCTGCATGGCTTGGGTCCAACCTATTTGAGGGATCGCCTGCTCCCACATAATCTGCCCCACACCCTCAGGTCCTCTGCGAGGAATCTATTGCAGCCTTTAAAAACCAGGGCCTTCTCTGCAATTGCTCCCAAACTATGGAACGGCCTGCCAGACGAGATCCGTCAAATTGCCAGCTTAGACAACTTTAAAGAAGCTGTCAAGACGGATCTCTTCCGGCAGGCCTTTCCTGAATAAAAGTGCCAGCCACAGAATGACTGCTCCACACATCATGTATCAGCCCACTGCTTTGTCCTCGCTGTATTTTTTATTGTGTTTTTAATAGATCTTTTAATATGTTTAATCCTGTTTTAAGGGGGGGGATTTGGGACATAATTTTGTAAATGTGGATTTTAATGTGT
>NW_024825400.1:0-1604 GCF_019175285.1 Sceloporus undulatus
CGGAGTGTAGTGGAGTCTCCCTCCTTGGAGGTCATCAAACGGAGGCTGGATGGCCATCTGTCGGGGATGCTTTGATTTGGATTTCCTGCATGGCAGGGGGTTGGACTGGATGGCCCTTGCTGTCTCTTCCAACTCTATGATTCTATGATTCTAGGTTCCTTCAGGGTGGGTTTCCCATGGCCATCCTCTGAGGCTGAGAGAGTGAGACTTGCCCAAGGCTTCAGTTCTTTTGGAAGCCTTTTTGCTTTATCTTCTAGAAGGCAGCTGAAGTGTTGCTTCTTGCACTGAAGAAGGAGAGGAACCTTCTGGCATCCAAAAGGCTAACATTCTCTGGAGTTATGTCTGATAATATGTATGTATAGGATTGCAATACCTGTTCATTTATTAAAAAGTTTATAGTATACCCCATAGCATAGAATCTCATAGCTATGTCTCTTAAGAGTAGTTAACCAAATTAAACAGTATAAAAAACAAAAACATGAAACAAGCTAGACAAGAGGCCTCCAGGCTGCACCTGGCCTTTTCACGTTGGCGGCGGCAGTGGAGCTGTGGCTGCGAGGAGGCCAAGCCTCAGACTCCTCTCCGCCACCGCCTCTGCGCAAGGGCCGGGTGCTGGGCTGGAGGCTCCTTGGCCTCCAACACTTGAACCTGGCCCTTTTGTGCGGGTGGTGCCGGCGAGGAGGCTAAGGAGGCCTCTGGTGTTGCTGCTCCACCACCTCGGCCTCCTCATTGCCAAGGCCAGGGGAAAGGCCGGGTGTTGCTCCTGGAGGCCAAGAGGCCTTTCCCACGGCAGTGTGCTAGCAGTGGAGAGGAGGCTGAGGAGCAGTGCCACAGGCCTCCTCGGCCTCCTTTCCACCACTGCCATGGTGCAAGGGTCGTGTGGGGCTGTTGGAGGCCAAGAGGCCTCCGGTTCACCACCTGGCCTTTCCGCAGTGGCAGCAGCAGGGGCTTGCAGGCCGAGGTGGAGTAGAGGTGTCTGGCGCTGCTCTTCCGCTTCCTCTTCGCTGCCACCACTGCAATCACTGCCACCTCCACAGAAGGGCCGGATGGTGGGCTGGAGGCCTCGTGGCCTCCAACAGCCCAAAGCAACCTTTCCCCCGACCGTGGCGGCAAGGAGGGAAAAAGTTGGGGAGGGGAGGAGAGGGACTTTTGTCCCCAATGTCGGCGCGCATGGACTTGAGCATAAGCAGATTTTGGTATATGTGTGGGGGAGGTCCGGAATGGATCCCCCGCGTATACCAGGGGCCCACTGTATTCTCAAGCAAAGGAGTGCCAAGAGAGCCCTGGAGAGCCTTGCCTTGGGGTGGCTCTGGATCTCTGGTGCCGCAACAAACTACAAATCCCAGGATTCCACAGGATGGAGCCAGGAGAGTTAACGCAGTTTCGAACTGGAACATTTCTGCAGTGCAGATACAGCCTGAGCTGGTTGTAAAAGGGTTGAAGCACCCAAGTCTGGTTTTTCCCCTCTTAATAATGGTTTTACTTTCAAAAACTAAGCACTTTGTTTTTCTGTCTAATCCTTATTTTTTGTTGTTGTTTGTTTGATTCATTCTTGGTAAAATGAGATGGTCTGGTTTGTCAACTTCCTTCATGAGTAAAAATCT
>NW_024825401.1:0-1604 GCF_019175285.1 Sceloporus undulatus
CCCCCCAGGCCTGATATCATCATCATCATCATCATTATCTTTGCTACATCATGAAAGCCACCATTAAAAGCATTGGAATCCCCTTTGGGGAGCCCCACTCTCCCACCTTCAGAGAGAGTGGGCCATGCCTAGAAGGACTGCTGGGCCTCCTTCCTCCCCTCCTTAATGGCAGTGGCCAAAGAAAAGCACCAGCAGCAGTAGACACAAGCCAGGCCCAGCCAGACCTCAGGGCAGCAGTGAAGCCTAGTGATCCCAGGCCTTGTCTCTCTGCTGTCGCTTCACTCTCCTCTCTCATTCTTCCGCGCACAGAGCTAAATAGAGAAGCAGAAGCTCCGCCTCTTTTTGATGCTGGCCAATGAGGGCAGAGCAGATGGAAGACCCCGCCTCCTGCCTCAGAGTCACATTTTGTTTTCTGGCTGCCATTTTGTGCTGCTTGTGACTATGGGGAATAATCTTCCGGAACCTTCTCTGAGGCCTCAGTTAAACAGAGGCTTCTCTTTCTCTCCTGAGGCTCCAGAGAGAGAAGGAGGCCAGGCTCCTTGGGCCAAAAGAAAGGAAGTGTGTCTCTTTGTGGGTCTTTTGTGTCTCTTTTCTGAGAGGGTTTTCTTATTACACAGCTCTGCTCCATCTGGGGAACATGGGTTTTAAAAGGGATCAGAAATAGGGAGGATAGTTTCAATACAAGCCTTATTATTATTCTTCATAAACATCAGGCTCTGGCTTCTAAGAGGAGGCTAGTCCCCCCCAAAAAGCCAAAAGTAGCTCCTTTGGGAGGATTTAAAAGTCTCCCCAGTTTCCTTATTAAGAGATTTTTACACATGAAGGAAGTTGACAAACTAACCATCTCATATTACCAAGAATGAATTAAACAAACAACAACAAACAGAAAGATTAGACAGAAAAACAAAGTGCTTAGTTTTTGAAAGTAAGACAATTATTAAGAGGGTAAAAACCAGACTTGGGTGCTTCAACCCTTTTACAACCAGCTCAGGCTGTATCTGCACTGCAGAAATATTCCAGTTCGAAACTGTGTTAAATCTCCTGGCTCCATCCTGTGGAATCCTGGGATCTGTAGTTTGTTGCATCACCAGAGATGCAGAGCCACCCCAAGGCAAGGCTCTCCAGGGCTCTCTTGGCCCTCCTTTGCTTGTGAATACAGTGGGGCCCTGGTATACGCGGGGGATCTGTTCCGGAAACCCCCCCCCCCAGATATACCAAAATCCACTTATGCTCAAGTCCAAGCGCACCAACATTGGGGACAAAAGTCCCTCACCGCCGGCACAAAAGGGCCATGTTCGGGTGTTGGAGGCCAAGAAGCCTCCAGCCCGGCACCCGGCCCTTCTGCGGAGGTGGCAGTGATTGTGGCGGTGGCAGCGAAGAGTAGGCGGAGGAGCAGCGCCAGAGGCTTCCTGTCCACCTCGGCCTCCATGCCCCCGCTGCCGCCACCACAGAAGGGCCGGGTGGTGATCCGGAGGCCTCTTGGCCTCCAATAGCCCTACATGGCCCTTGCGCCATGGCGGCAGTGGAGAGGAGGCCGAGGAAGCCTCTGGCACTCTCCTCGGCCTCCTCTCCGCCACCACAATCACCGCCACAGGAGGTGCCGG
>NW_024825402.1:0-1604 GCF_019175285.1 Sceloporus undulatus
TATTAAGGTGACATTTCATCAGATTCAAAACAACACACTTGTCTAATTGTCTCCTTCTAAGAACAACTGAAACTGTTGGCTTTTGACATTTTGAAGCTCAGGACTAGGGCACCGCAAGAACTACCTGACTATATGAACTGATCTGGATCATTTGATCTTCTAGAAGCCTTCTTCCTGGTCTCCCCTGCTACTCGAAGTAAACCTGATAAAATGGGATCCCTTATCAAGCAAAGATAGGGATTTCCACATGGCTGTAATCCAAAGTTGCAAAGCAATCCCCAGAAAGTATTGCCTTGTGCCAGGTCTGCTATTGTTTCAATGCCAGATTAAGTCCTAATTATTTTCCCAGAGCTTTCAGATTTTTCTTGATCGCTGGCTATTCTGTTCTCTATCTCACTGGTTCTGACTTAAGTATGTGGCTTTTGACTCAACATCGTGTTTTTGGGTTCTGGTGTTTGAATATTCTTCATACAGATGCCTGTTTTAAATAACTTTTAATGGGTTATTTCAGTTGTCCGCTCTTCTGCGTATGATGTAATTATGTCAAATAAATACACTTCTTTTGGGCAAGAATGATGAAAGCGGGCATGTACATTTCATACCATCTTTTGCATGGCATGCCAGGTATACATGTTACACAATGTGCATGGTAGGTAACAAAGACTTATGTGAACTCATTCACTATCCTAAAACTGCTACCAAAGAAAGTGTACTAACATCCATTTTTGAATGCAATCTAGATTAGTTCAGGTGCTAAAGATATAGGAACTTCAAAGAATCATTCAGCAAAGAACCCCTGTTGCCTTTCATCTATTTCTGCCACAAAGGATTGTCTTTTGAATGGTGGGAAATGATGTGTCTATATTAATTTCCAAGACGTTTAAGAGGCCTCTGTTCCAGAGTAGTCGGTACAATAAAAATTCTGCAAGCAATGCAAGAAGAGGAATCATATCCAATAACTAAGACTGAAAAGCGTAGTGATGGACATAGAGAAACCATGGTTGTTGTTAAATATATGTAGCTAATTTGCATGGTTGCTTTATATGTTGATTAACGTTATATCACGTACAATAAAGGCCAATGATAATACTTAACAAATGATATTAAAATAATAGATGAAGGCTGGCTCCATACAACATCTGATATTGGGAGCTATCCAGACCACTATCCACTGATAGCCCTGTCTTCCATGGCATTCTCTTAAGAAGGACATCATAAAACTGGGCAATGCTAACCCAGAGCCTGTTTGATGACCATGAAAATGCTCTGAGTGGCAAAAATAATAACTCAGCTGCCCACAGGAATGACAGTTCTTGATTCCATCTCTGTCAGTTTCTCAATCACCCCCCCCCCTAAAAAATGCTTCTGAAGATTCCACCTTGGTCCATGATTTCATCATCCATCATTCCAGCCTTCAGTCCATTAGTGCTTTGGATGCTGAGCTCAGCATTAGCAATTCGCCCTTGCACAAGTTATATTTTTCATGACTCTTCCTGAGCTAATCCTGGGGACAAATGAGCCTTTTTGGCATAGCTGTGTGGGTCAGCTCTCCTCCTGCAGTTTTACTTGGGCTCCTTGAACATTTTGTTTTGCTTTTGTCTCAC
>NW_024825403.1:0-1604 GCF_019175285.1 Sceloporus undulatus
GGGTACCACAAGGCTCTGTCCTGGGGCCAGTGTTATTCAACATCTTTAGCAATGACTTGGAGGACAAAATTGGCGGCATACTTATCAAATTTGCAGATGACACCAAATTAGGAGGAGTAGCTAATACCCCTGAGGACAGGATCAAAGTTCAGAATGACCTTAATAGATTAGAAAGCTGGGCCAAAGCTAACAAAATGAATTTCAACTTGGAGAAATGAAAGGTACTGCACTTAGGGCGGAAATATGAAATGAATGTATATAGGATGGGGGACACCTGGCTTAAGGAGACAACATGTGAAAAGGATCTAGAGTCCAAGAAGACCATAAATTGAAAGTCAACAGTGCAATGAGGCAGCTAATAAGGCCAATGCGATTTTAGTCTGCATCAATAAAAGCATACTGTCTAGATCAAGGGAAGTAATAGTGCCACTCTATTCTGCTCTGGTCAGGCCCAACCTGGAATACTGTGTCCAGTTCTGGGCACCACAGTTCAAAAAGGACATTGAGAAACTGGAGCGTATCTAAAGGAGGGCGACCAAAATGGTGAAGAGTTTGGAAACCATGTCCTATGAGGAACGACTTAGGGAGCTGGGGATGTTTAGCCTGGAGAAGAGAAGGTTAAGAGGTGATATGTTTAAATATTTGAAGGGGTGTCACATTGAGGAGGGAACAAGCTTGTTTTCTGTTGCTCCAGAGACTAGGAACCAGAGCAATGGATGAAAGCTTCAGGAAAAGAGATTCCACTCAACATTAGGAGGAACTTCCTGACAGTAAGGGCTGTTCAACAGTGGAACATACTCCCTCGGAGTGTTAGTGGAGTCTCCTTCCTTAGAGGTCTTTAAACAGAGCCTGAATGGTCATCAGTCGGGGATGCTTTGATTGAGATTTCCTGCACGGCAGGGGGTTCAACTGGATGGCCCTTGTGGTCTCTTCCAACTCTATGATCCTATGATTCTATAGAAGATTGCAGCACTAGACTCTGCGAAATAAAGGACACTTTTGCTGCGACTAAGGGCCCATTCAGACCACACTTTATCCCAGATCAGGAATCAATTCTAACACGTGAAGTTCATATTGGCCCCGATTCTGTTACAATCCATTTCAAGGCATCCACAAGTAAATGCCCTATAGTCTGGGTCATCCAGATTCGGGGCAAAATCCGTCTGTTTTGAAAAAACCCAGGTTCCCTGAAATATGAACTTGCCCCCAATCATGATCGGGTCAAGTTCAGGGGAGGGATTAAGGTCAGAGGGTGGGCAATGGGAGGATCATGTCTCTCCTCTCCTGTCGGCTTTTTGCAAGTGGCTCCCCCCTTTTTGTTGTTGTTGCAATGACAGATGTACATCATGTGGCTCTTCCTTCTTCTCTTCCCTTGCCTTCTCTGCCTTCCCCCCTCCCCTTATTCCTCTTCTCCCCCTCCTGTCGCTGCTTGCCCTCCTTTTTTCCTCCTCTTCTCCGCTCTTCCTCATTCTCATTCTCCCTCCTCCTCCTCTGCCAATGCCACCCCCTGCGGGCTCTTTCTCCTTTTCCTCCTCCTGACCTCCTTTTCCTCCTGCTCTTCTTCCTGCTCTTCCTTTTCCTTTTCCTCTTCTTCCTCCTCTCCC
>NW_024825404.1:0-1604 GCF_019175285.1 Sceloporus undulatus
AGAGAGAGAGAGAGAGACCTAGTTTTACAAGTCGCCTCTGTAGGGCTGTGGAATAGTCTCTCCCTGGTCCTCTTCCAGTTCTGGAACTCCCAGGGAATCAGAACTCCAAGTCAGAGAACGCATTCAGTTGGCATACTTGGGGATGCCCAGCATTAAGCTTTCCAGAGCCTTCAAAGTGATTCCACAGGGGCAAAGTTGTACCTTAATATTCAAGCTGATATAGTCCTTTCTCCTCCCCTCAAAATCAATGGGGTTGAAAAATTAATGAGAGAGAAAATAGCTGAAAATAGGTCAAATTAAAAGGTGAGGGGATATCACTATGACTTCCGAACATGCCAGTGGAAGCCAAGGGGGCATTAGAAAAACAATTTCTCCAACTTTGTTCCCCATAGGATTGCTTTGCCTAGAGAACTGGACAGCATGGCTTCTGTTCCTTTAACCCACTGGCACATTTACACAGCCCATAACTTAGTTTTCAGGTCCCTCTTCTTTCAACATCATTTCACCAAAAAGTTTCCGGGGTTGTAGAAACACACTTGGAGAAACTTTTTAAAATTCAAATTAAGATAGAGATCCCCATTCTGGTGGCATCCTTCTCATCAGCCACAATAAGAACAAGAATGAAATTGCAATACCATCTGAAATAAAACAGGAGGTAGAAAAATTAAAGGCACCCTCCTAATAATATGAGCAGCGACATGTTGTTGTCAATACAAATCTAGCACCCAAGCAGTACCAGTGACATCTTGTGGCAGAAGAAAGTGACAGCTCTTCTTTACACCTTCTCTCTCAGAGCACAAGCTGTCCATAAACATCAAGCTATGTCATTACTCATACATCAGCAAAGAGACATCTGGGATTTTGATAACTGTTGCCAGAATGTACTAACGCAGGCTGCTGTAACTTCTCTTCCTCTCTCTCACTCCCCACCCCTCTGTTCTTGGCTGTGACAGGCAATCAGTCAGTGCCAGCTTTCCCTTTTCGTTCCAAAAACCTCTTGAACTGGAAACTGTCCCCCCACCCCCTGTGAATTGCAGTTGTTGCTTGTTAAATTAACAGCAGATAAGAATGTTCCTAGGCACCATTTTTAATCCAACCAGGATTTTCTTCTGTCTCAGGAAAACTCCTAGCAAGTTCTAAGGCAGTGTCTTTCAGTATGAAAGTGTACTACTTCTTTTTCATGTCTGGCAATTGGTTATTTCGAAATAATCACATTGCCCTCAGTTGCATTACTCCAGAACACATGAACTGAATCGATCTAAGCTGTTTTTTGTTGTTGTTTTAGACTGAAAGAGCTGAAAATGGGAGGAGGTGAGAAGAAAAGCATTTTCTTTAGGTCTTGGAAGAAGGCTTGTTGTGGATAAAGTGACAATGCTCTAATTTCTATGTATCTATAGTGAATGTAACAGATGGCCTTCTTCTCCCCTCTAAAGCAAGGCACGGAATTATGTTGTTGCAGTTCAACCCCAGCTGTTGTTGAACTGCAATTCCCAGGATTCCTCATCCTTGATTATGTTTACTAGATTTGAGCTAGACTTGAGCTTCATGGCTTTAATAGATTATTATTATTATTATTATTATTATTATTATTATTATTATTATTA
>NW_024825405.1:0-1604 GCF_019175285.1 Sceloporus undulatus
ATGTCTCTGGTGAGCAACAGGAAGTGAAGCATTTTTGCACTGTAATATTTTGCACTGCAATATTAACAAGTGTTTAATTTTTAAAACAAAAATCACAAAATTTTCATTTTTGTCATGCAGTTGCTGAAATGTTTCATGTGAACTCCTGTTGCTTTCAGTTCTGGAGGAATACATCATGGTAGGCAGAGGGAGGCTTCAAGCAATCATTAGAAGACGAAACCTAATTTTTATCCTTGATCATCAATCTGCATTAGAGAAGGACAAGCTTTCTCTTGCACTGGAAGAGTTTACCATAACATATTTGATTCTAGTATGTTTATGTTTCTTCCTTGGACATAGCCAGAGACTGAAACTCATTGGAGTAAGGGTTGAAAGAGAACATCTCTTGGGAAATACTTTTATAGCTTCTCTTCTGAACTGTGTCAGAACAATATGCAAAAGCAAAGAACAATATTACAAGGTCATGAGAAAATATGAGGGGTAGGTGTTGTGGACTGAACACACAAGAAAGGGAAATCTTACATAAAAGAACATTACAAAGTATAGCTTCAATACAGTATTTCAATAGGTATGTAAATAAGGAAGGGGTGGAAGTAAATGATAACAGTTGTATTTACAGTTCTTCTGTGGAATCACAAGACATGTGTAATTACCAGAAAATGGAAGGTAGTGTTACTAGAATAAGTAATGTGAAATGACATACTATGTCTCCAAATATCTATCTTTAATCCTTTATTTCCTCAAGTTTAATCTATTAAAGAGTTAATCAAAAGAGCATTTATTTTCCAGTTGCTTCATTTCAAAGAGGATATTCAAGGCAAACAAAATTATTTTCTGAACCAAGTATTGGATTCTTGTATGTGTTTTCTTTTTTCCCTGTAAATATCAGCCTCTTCTCATCTTTATGAAATAACACTGTTTTTCTTTAATAGTACACTGAAAATTTGGCATATTTTTTAAAAAAATATATTCTAATATGATCTGGATTTCTCAGGCCCTATCCCTCCCCTTTTTTCTGACCTCTTGATCTGCCTCTCCATCCCTTTCTCTCCAGCTAACTCCATATGAAACCCATCCTACTCTCCTACAATTTAGGGGCAAAACAGAGGGCATAATACTCTGGCTTGGGAGCAATGGGGGGGTGTGGCATTGAGATGACGCACATCTCGATACCACCTCCAACCCAGCATCACACTACCCAACCGACCAGATGCCGGGCAGGATTGAGGTGCTTCAGTGGCACGGCATTTATATGCTACATGTTGCAGGAGCGCTGAAAAGGTGCTGCCATGATGGTAAAGGTGGCTTTTTTCCACCCCCAAAACAGAGCGGCATTTTGTTGCTTCTTTTTGGCCTGGATAAATGCTGGATTGGGGCTGTGGCGTGTGATTGCCATGGCCCTGATCTGGAGATCAAAGGGCAGCATCAAGCTGCCCCTTTAGGGCCATCTGTACTGACCCAATGTTGGAGCTAGGAATGGAGTGATTTGGAGGTGGCTGAGGCACTGAGATCACCTTGGTAGCCAAATAACTGAACATCAGTGCTCATGAGAGGTATTCTGAGACAAGTTTGTCAGAAAGTTTTTTGTGGGGTTTTCGGGCTAT
>NW_024825406.1:0-1604 GCF_019175285.1 Sceloporus undulatus
GAGGAGAAGGAGAAGAAGGGCTGCTTCTGCCTCCTTCCTCGGCCCCCCTCGCCGTGGCCCCTTCCTTCCCTGCCCCTGGAGGGGCTGCGGGGGCCTCTTCAGGGCGTGGCCTCCCCGCATTTAGCCCCCTCTCCCCATTTTTATATAGGATCTATTTCTATCTCTCTCTCTCTCTCTCTCTCTCTCTGAGGCCAAGATAAGAGGGAAGGAAGGGGGGCCTCAGGTTTTTTTACCGCATTTAACCGGCGCGATCCACCGCCGCAGAAGGAGGCCATCGGCGTTGAGGCCGCCTCCTCCCTTCCTTCCTCCTTCGAGGCGGGAGGGAGGAGGAGAAAGGCAGGGCGGTTTTTGGGGGGGGAATAAGGGGGCGGGGCTTGTTTTTTGAGGGGGAATCAGGTGGGAAGGTTTTTTGGGGGCTGAACAAGGTGGGTCAGGCTTTAAGGGGGAATGAGGTGGGTCGGGTTTTCTGGAGGGAAGATAAGGGAGCTTAGTTTTGAGGGTGAATAGAGTGGGTCGGGTTTTGGGGGGATATAACGTGGGTCGGGGAATGGGGTGGGTGGGCTTTTGGGGTGGTTTAGGGCGGGGCAGAGGCAGGTGGGCTGCGGGCGTGTCTCCTTGTCCGCCAGCGCCTGGGCTTCCCTTCCCTTCCGTTTCTCATTTTCCTTCCCTCCCTGAATCGGGGCGGAGGTGATGCTCTTTGAATGCTGGCTCCTTTTTCGCTGCTGGTGCTGCATCCCCCTCCCTCTGCGGGGCGGAGGGGAGGGAGAAGGGGGATTAACGCGCAGAGAAGTGGGCTGGGCTCTGACACGAATCCGCCATGACAAAGAGCCCAGACAAGGCGCTTCATGTCTCCTCCGGGGCCGGGCGGCTGCGGCGCTGGGAGGGGCCACAGAGAGAGTCTGGCCTGGCTCCTCTTCTTCTCCTTCCTCCTCCTCCTCCTCCACCCCGCTTCCCTTTCGCCCACATCATCACCATCACCTCGCACCCCTTGCCCCTGCCAGCCACGTTTGTAGCCGTGCCAGCTGCGGCAAGAGAGAGAGACACAGGAGTCACACCTCATGGCCGCCTGTGGCATTCGTGCACCAGCCAGCACCATTTTAAGACAGCCGAGAGTCGAAGCTCCTGCCCTAGGAGGAAGTGATCCAGAGATGTAGCCCCTAGTTCGTTCGGCATGTTAACGAGAGCTTGGTCCAAAACTCACACTGCAGAAATGATCCGCCTTACTTTCTCCCCCCAAAAGCTGACCCACCTTATTCCACCGCCCCCCCCAAACCTGGCACACCTTATTCACCACCAAATCCCAGCCTATTCATCCCAGAAAAACCCAATCCACCTCGCTTTCCCCCTAAAACCTGACCCACCTCAGTCACCCTCAAACCATAACCCCCCTTATTGATGTTTGATCAGTTGATATGACCCATCTTCTTCTCCCCCTCAAAACCCAACCCACTCTGTCTTCCTCCAAAACCCGACTTATTCCCCCCAAAAACCCAACCCACCTTATTTTAATTGCCCTGTTCGAGACTGGCTTGTTTCTGCAGTGTGCTTTGGACCTTAAGTCTCAAAGGGGCTACAAGATCTCTTTACATACTGATTTTACAAAC
>NW_024825407.1:0-1604 GCF_019175285.1 Sceloporus undulatus
ACAGGAGACAAACCGTTTAAATGCCTGGAATGTGGGAAAGCATTTGTTTGGAAGGCAGGCCTCAGTCTACATCAAGCAACTCACACAGGGGAGAAGCCATTTAAATGTCTGGAGTGTGGGAAAGGATTTATTAAGAAGTCAGACCTCGCTCGACATCAAGCAACTCACACAGGGGAGAAACCATTTAAATGTTTGGATTGTCTGAAAAGTTTCAGTCAGAAGACACATCTCACTCATCATATAGCAACTCACACAAGAGAGAAGCCATTTAAATGCCATGAGTGTGGACAACATTTCATTCGAAAAACACACTTCATTCGTCATCAAGCAGCACACACAGAAGAGAAGCCATTTAAATATCTGGAGTGTGGGAAAGGTTTTACTCTGAAGATAAACCTCACTCATCATCAAGCAATGCACACAGGAGAAAAGCCATTTAAATGTCTGGAGTGTGGGAAAGGTTTTATTCGGAAGACAGATCTCACTTATCATCTAGCAACTCACACAGGAGAGAAGCCCTTTAAATGTCTGGAGTGTGGGAAAGGATTTATTAAGAAGTCAGACCTCTCTCGACATCAAGCAACTCACACAGGAGAGAAACCATTTAAATGTCTGGAGTGTGGGAAAAGTTTCAGCCAGAAGAAACACCTCAAATATCATCAAGCAACTCACACAGGAGAGAGGCCCTTTAAATGCCTGGAATGTGGAAAAGGTTTTATTCACAAGATAGGCCTTGCTCAACATCAAGCAATTCACACAGGAGAGAAACCATTTAAATGCCTGGAGTGTGGGAAAGCTTTTCTTCGGAAGGACCATTTCATGCATCATCAAGCAACACACACAGGGGAGAAGCCATTTAAATGCTTGGAGTGTGGGAAAGCTTTTCTTCGGAAGGACCATTTCATGCATCATCAAGCAACACACACAGGAGATAAACCATTTAAATGCCTGAAGTGTGGGAAACTTTTTATTGAGAAGATAAACCTCATTCGTCATCAAGCAACTCACACAGGAGAGAAACCATTTAAATGCCTGGAATGTGAGAAAGTTTTTAGTCAGAAGATAGGCCTCACTCGACATCAAGCAACACACACAGGAGAGAAACCATTTAAATGTCTGGAGTGTGGGAAAAGTTTTCTTCGGAAGGACCATTTTATGCATCATCAAGCAACTCACACAGGAGAGAAACCATTTAAATGCCTGACGTGTGGAAAAGGTTTTATTCGGAAGACACAGCTCACTTATCATCAAACAACTCACACAGGAGAGAAACCATTTAAGGACCTGGAGTGTGAGAAACAATTCACCCAGAAGATGCACCTCACCTGTCAGGAAGCAACTCATACAGAAGAGATGCCTGGGATGGAGAAAAAGGGGGGAATCACATCAGGCGTTCAATAATCTTCAGGCTAAATTTTTTAGCTCTCTTTCAAATTCCCAGACATATTCCTAATAGAGTTTTAGTTTTTGAAACAGGGGAAATGTTGGCGCACGGTTAATATTTTGAAATTGGGCATAAGTTTGTATTTCTATCTATGAATGATGAATACATAAAACGTTGGTCAAAGCTTGTTGCCCTAAAGCTATTTCAAGTGATCTGTCAA
>NW_024825408.1:0-1604 GCF_019175285.1 Sceloporus undulatus
CCAAGGACCCTCTTGCCCCTGCATGTCCTCCCCTTAGCCCTACCTCTACCTCCTCCTGGACAAGGGAGCCTCTGAGGAAGCCCCCCTCTTTTCCCTCTAAGGGGGGGGGAATGAAGACCCCCTTCTCCCCCCCCCTCCCCCCCCCCCCAAAAAAAGCCCCATTTAGGGCTCCCTTTCCCCTCTCCCTCCCTCTCCTTCCCCTGGGACCCCCTTCAGCCCCAAGGCTGCCCAAGAGCCCCCTCCCCACCGATCTCCCAGGAGGAGGCCCCTCTTGGCCAGATGGCAGCCCTCCAAAGGAAGGAGGAGGAGAGGCCCTCCAAGGGGAGAGAGAGGGGAACATTTGGTTTCCTAGAGAGGCAGGAAGTTAATACAAGAAATAAAAATCACGTGAAAGGGGCTACAAGATCTCTCTATATATATTGTTGTTGTTGTTGTATCTAAATGCATCAGAAGAAATAGACTGTCTCCAAAAGCTCATGCTGTCAATTTCTTTCTTTCAGTTAGTCCCAAAGGTGCTACAAGATCTGGCTACTTATTATTATTATTATTGCATCTAAATGCATCTGAGGAAGTAGACTGAAGTCTAGGCGTGGGTGCGCTTTCTCTCCCTCCCTCTCTCTCTCTCTCTCTCTTGGTGCGCTCCCTCTCCCTCTCTCTTCACCGGCACCCCTCCATGCGCAGGTTGTCCTCCAGAGAGCAGAGGAAGAAGCAAGAAACTCCCACAAAAGGGACCATGCCCTGGTTGCTGCTCCTGCTTCAGCCAGAGCTCCCCGCGCATTTGGGGTTTGGGGAAGGCGCCAGGGCAGTGGGAGCCCTGACAGGAGGAAGCCAGGGAGCAAGCCCTCTTTTTTTCTTTTTCCTCCCTTTCTCTTCACTCCAAGGGCAAACGCAAAAACTTCCCTGCCCTGGCTTGATTATTTTTCCTTCCGCATAAAATACGACTTGTCCTTCCTCTACTTTCCCCTGAATAGCCCGTGAAGAACTCTTGGGAATGGCGCTGAAGCAGAGCAGCCTCCTGCCCTTCTTTCCCTCCTCTTTCCCCTTCCTGAGGTTAACGCTCAACCCTCTTTCTGTGTCTGAGGGATGTCTTTGCCTCTCAAAATGGTGGCACATAGTCTGGACCCACACTTCCCTAAATATTGGCTACGTCCCTGCAGGGGTGGACAACTGTTCAGGAAAAATGTCCACCCAAACATTAGGAAGAACTTCCCAATAGTAAGAGCTGTTCAACAGCATGGACAGACTTCAGGGACAGAGCAGGGGAGCCTGAGAGTCCCACCCAAGGGAACAGTCACTGCTAAGCCTTGGAAGAGGCATGTGGTCGTAGTGGGGGACTCCTTGCTGAGGTGTACAGAAGCAGTGATTTGTAGGCCTGACAAGATGTCTCGAGAGGTGTGTTGTCTTCCAGGTGCAAAGGTCCGTGATGTGACAGAGAGGCTGACAAGACTGGTCAAGCCTACTGACAAATACCCCTTCCTTTTGGTCCACGTGGGAACCAACGATACTGCAAGACACAGCCGGCAGAACATCAAAAGGGATTACGAGGCGCTTGGTAGGAAGCTGAAAGGAATGGATGTACAGGTTGTCATCTCATCTCTTCTGCC
>NW_024825409.1:0-1603 GCF_019175285.1 Sceloporus undulatus
GTGCTCTGAAGAATGAGAGGAACCTTCTGGCATCCAAAAGGCTAACATTCTCTGGAGTTATGTCTGATAATATGTATATATGTATTATGTATACAAAGAACAATTACAATACACAAATCAGCTTCAATTTATCTATTCTGAATAACATACTGATGTAATGCAGAATAACATCTAAACAATGATAATGTAAAAACTAGTTTCAGTTTATTACTATGAATAACCTACTAATGTAGTTAATACAGAATGACTTCTACAAAAGATAATATAAACAGGGGCAATTGTGAGTACAGATACACAAAGGCTTCAGTACAATGACAATTCATATAATTAAGAATGGGCTACAACAAAACAACAAAAGGAACAATTACAAGACACAAACTCCCTCCAATATATCTGCTCTAGGTGACGTGCTAAAATAGATGCTATGAAACTAAATAAAGTGCTGTTATCCCTATCTTTGAGAATTGATGAAGCACATTTCAAGACAAGAGGTCTTCCTCAGCCACAATGGAGCAGGCTGTTATCTATCGTTCTTCCTCCTTCAAGAAATGTGCCAGATAGGTATTTTGCAACTGATCTTCCTCTACTTTCCTGCATGAAACCTGTCCTGGTTTTGGGATCTTCTGGGGAGTCCCTGGTTGCTGTCCCATGGACCTCTCAGGTGCATTTGGGGGGAAGGCAGGAGAGGGCTGCTTGGGGGCTGCTCTCAGGAATTGGGACCCCTTCTTAGTCTTGCCATTTTCATTAATATTCTGCTCCCCCCGATTTGGGACACAAGGCAGATTCTGACCATTAAAACAACCGTTGTTTTTGTTGTGTGTCTTGAAGCAGTTTCTGACTTATGGCGACACTATCCTGGGTTGTTCTTGGCAAGATTTGTTCAGAGGAGCTTTGCCATTGCCTTCCCTTGAGGCTGAGAGAGTGCGACTTCCCCAAGGTCACACAGAAGGTTTCTTTTTTAAATCTTTATTGTATTAAAATACATATAACTTATAACAAACAAATTAACAACATTTAAATTACCATACATACATAGGAATGCCATATATACATATAATTCTAAATGCAAAATACATTAGAATAAACATTAGAAGCTAGCTCCTTTCTTTAAATAATCCTCTTTTGTCTCTGCCTAATTAGTCTTTACATCTTTCTTGTTCTTAGCTGACCTCAAGTCGATTTAGACTCATGGAGACCCTATGGATGAGAGACCATAATTCTCTATTTGTCTTCATACTTAACCTATACCAATTTTAGTTTGAACTGGAATTATTCCCTCCCCTTTTCAATGTAAATCCTTTGTACATATTCCCCCAGATATTACCATTTCTTTCCACAATACACAGTAATCTTCATTACAAATTTGACATTTATTATTTACTGAGTCATAAAAATAGTATAAAACGATACAAATCCAGTATCCATAACATCACTGTCACAAATCTTTCCATTTAGTTGGACCCACTTTCTGCTTTCTGTCTTCTTGGCCTTTCAAAGAGCTCACTTTCATAATATTATAACCGAAACCTGCTTTTAAACACACATTTTATGCACAACTCTAAAACGTATGAACACAATATATCCCAATTGCTTATTGATAATA
>NW_024825410.1:0-775 GCF_019175285.1 Sceloporus undulatus
CCTTGGGGTCTCTTCCAACTCTACGATTCTATGATTCCATGATTTCATCTTCAGTTTCCCTTCCGCCAATGGGGTGCCCATTTGGACCTCCGTCAAGTGCCTGGGTGACAATCAGAAGGAGGGAGGCAGCCATATTTTCCCCAAAGACCTGACTGTCCACTCCTCCCCTTCTCTAGGGGAAAAGGACATGCTGACCTTTAGGGGGGCAACCCCAAATTCACAGCAAAACTGGGGAGACGCATGGATGCTGTTGTGGCTTTGGGTGACAGGCTTGCTGATGGTGGCTGGCATGTTGGATGTTGCACATTGTGTTTGACCATGTACATTTCTATGCAGAGTTTTAGGTGTTGAATTCATTATGCATATTAATTCTGCATTTAATAGTACCATCTGCCACCTTGAGTTGCATTTGGGGTAGAAAAGAAGATACAGTGGTATCTGCTAGAGTTCAGTTCCACTCCTCCCACCACCACCGATACCAAAATCTGTGGATGCGCAAATCCCATTATATGCAATGTCCTATTAAAATGTCATCCATGGTTTGCTTTTTGGAATTTATCTATATTGTAAATATTTTCAAGCCCTGGAAGGTTGACTCCATAGATAAAGAATGTTTGGCTATGGAGGGCCCCCTGTAGATCAATCCAGCACAGAAATTAAGGGCTTTAAATGGTGTGGATATTGGACTACAGCTCCCAGCATGCCTCACCGTTGGTCGCTTGCAAGCTGGTCGGGCTGATGGGAGTGGCAGTCCAACAATGTCTGGAGAGATGTG
>NW_024825410.1:875-1603 GCF_019175285.1 Sceloporus undulatus
CACCACCACCGATACCAAAATCTGTGGATGCGCAAATCCCATTATATGCAATGTCCTATTAAAATGTCATCCATGGTTTGCTTTTTGGAATTTATCTATATTGTAAATATTTTCAAGCCCTGGAAGGTTGACTCCATAGATAAAGAATGTTTGGCTATGGAGGGCCCCCTGTAGATCAATCCAGCACAGAAATCAAGGGCTTTAAATGGTGCGGATATTGGACTACAGTTCCCAGCATGCCTCACCATTGCTTGCTTGCAAGCAGGTCGGGCTGATGGGAGTGGCAGTCCAACAATGTCTGGAGAGATGTGTGAGTCCCCTCCTGGACACCCCCATATGTTTATCTCTGTTGTTAGGTCTTTCAGTGATTTTATACTTTTGAGATGGATGATGCTTTAATGCAATAGCATGTTTAGTTGTGTAAATTGTGCAAAGCTCAATTCTTTGTGGCCTTTTGGCAATAGATGTGATCTTTGATGACAGAATAAAGAGGAAGTACAGAAATACCTGGTTAATCTAAATGAATTTAAGTCTCCAGGACCAGATGAACTACATCCAAGGGTACTAAAAGAACTGGCAAATGTAATATCGGAGCCATTGGCAATAATAGTCTTTGAGAACTCCTGGAGAACAGGAGAGATCCCAGCAGACTGGAGGAGGGCCAACGTTGTCCCCATCTTCAAAAGGGGGAAAAAGAGGATCCCAACAATTATCATCCAGTTAGTCTG
>NW_024825411.1:0-652 GCF_019175285.1 Sceloporus undulatus
CTCTCTATTGTTTTTAATATACACAGTGAGTCATTCAATCATCCTCTGTTGACCTGGGATTTATATAAGAAAGCAAAAAGAAACAGAATATGCTTATATTCAATTTATAACATGCATAGCATAATATTCTTAAAGGTTCTTTAATTTCATTCTCCCAAATCCACTGAGAAGAGTAAAAAGAGAGGACTTTGATTAGTCCTCCACTAGCGACAACTTTAATTCCCATTCTTTTCTCACTTTATCAAACCTTTCTTCCACTCCTCCTTTCTTTTTCCTTTATCATGATTTTGGGCTATACATGAAAGTCTATCCAATTCCTTGGACTCATTTACTCTCAGCATCCAGTTTTCCCAAATTAGTATCTTATCAGATTTCCATCATTTAGCTATTTCTGTTCTTGCTGCCGTCACAAAATAAAGTAAAATTCTCCACATTTTGTTTTCTTCGTTTGAATTTAGTACCGAAGTTATATTCAAAAGATACAACTTTGGGTTCATTGGGAATTTAATTTCGAGTATCTGTTGAATGGATTCATGAATCATTTCCCAAATTTCTGAATTTCCTCACAACCCCAACACAAATAATAATAATAATAATAATAAATGTTATTTATATACCACTTTTCCAAAAAGATCAAAGCGGTTTACACAGA
>NW_024825411.1:752-1603 GCF_019175285.1 Sceloporus undulatus
AATGGTCAGAACCTGCCTTGTGTCCCAAATCGGGGGAAGCAGAATATTAATGAAAACGGCAGGAATAAGAAGGGGTCCCAACTCCTGAGAGCAGCCTCCAAGCAGCCCTCTCCTGCCTTCCACCCAAATGCACCTGAGAGGTCCGTGGGACAGCAACCAGGGCCTCCCCAGAAGATCCAAAAACGAGGACAGGTTTCATGCAGGAAAGTAGAGGAAGATCGGTTGCAAAATACGTATCTGGCACATTTTTTGAATGAGGAAGAGGAGAGTATCCAGATGACATCCTGCTCCCTTGCGGCTGAGGAAGGCCTCTTGTCTTGAAATGTGCTCCATCAATTCCCAAAGACAGAGATAACAGAACTTTATTTAGTTACATATCATCTATTTTAGCATGTCACCCAGAACAGAGATATTGGAGGGAGTTTGTGTCTTCTAATTGTTCCTTTTGTTGTTTTGTTGTAGCCCATTCTTAATTATATGAATTTTCATTGTACTGAAGCCTTTGTGTAACTGTACTCACAATTGTCCTTGTTTATATTACTATTTGTAGAAGTCATTCTGCATTATTTACATTAGTAGGTTATTCATAGTAATAAACTGAAATTAGTTTTTACATTATCATTGTTTAGATGTTATTCTGCATTACATCAGTATGTTATTCAGACTAAATAAACTGAAGCTGATTTGTGTATTGTAATTGTTCTTTCTATACATAATACATACATACATATTATCAGACATAACTCCAGAGAATGTTAGCCTTTTGGATGCCACAAGGTTCCTCTCATTCTTCAGAGCAAGAAGCAACACTTCAGCTGCCTTCTAGAAGATAAAGCAAAAAGGCTTCCAAA
>NW_024825412.1:0-1603 GCF_019175285.1 Sceloporus undulatus
CAGTTCAACTGAAGAGGCCTCAGAGAAGGTTCCGGAACATTATTCCCACAGTCACAAGAAGCACAAAATGGCCACCAGAACACAAAATGGCTGCTGGAACAGAAAATGGCCTCCTCCACCTCAGCACTTGGCAGTTGGAGGCCTCAGAGCAGTAGTGAAGCCTACCACTTCCAGGCCTTGTCCCTCTGCTACCTCTGCACACGCGCACACTCTCTCTCTCTTACTCTTCCACACGCAGAGCTAAATAAAGAGACAGAAGCTCCTCCCCTTCTTCAGTCTGGCCAATGGGGCAGAGGAGCTTCAAGACCCCGCCCCCTGCCCCACCCTCACAGGCTCCTCCTGCAGTTAATATGGAAGAAGGCAGGAGGGACTGAGGGACCCTGGAGCCCCAGCCACACGGACACTGGCCAAAGGAGCACATTCCCAGAGCCTAAGACCCAGGAAATGGCAGCCCTACGCAGGGCAAGACCCTCCTCTCTCTGGCCCTGTGGATGCTGGGAGATCCAGTCCAGGGAATGCACTGTAAATCCCATTGGCAAGAGAATAGGCTACTACTGCCGTTCAGATCCAGTTTGCCCCAAATCCTTTATGAGGCCAAAAACCCCTTTGTTAGGAAGCGAACACTGACTATCTCAAGAAGGCCCTATATCTCCCAAGGCCCCCTCCCTCCAGGACCCCCTTCTTCTCTTCCCCTCAGTCTCTCTTTCTCCCCTGAAGGACTCAAACTGCCAATTGTGATACAAATGTCTCCCCCAAATGTTAGTTCGGTGTTTTGTAAATAGGAATTCATCTTGTCCAAATCTTCTTCCTCTTGGTTATACAATTTCCCATAAAACTTATGAAAGGCCTTTTTTATTTTGCTTTGTTCTGTGACCATCCTCTTTCCAACGTGAATCTTCATTATCATCTTCCGTTCTTTCTTTCCCCTAAGTTTATAAGATAACCACTTCCCCGGTTTATTAGACTGTTGGAAATGATTTAATTTGAGATATTTAAGCTTGTTCTCTATCTCTTCAATTAGCATAATATAGAGTTGTTTTTGTAGGAGTTTAATCTCTTTATTTGTCTGTACATCAGTTGAGTTTTTTTGGAGAGCCTCTTCCTTCTTCTTCAGCTATTCTTGAATTTTCTGAGTCTTTTCTTGGCTTTTTCTCTTCTATTCCACATTAAGTTTTATAAAAATACCTCTTAATACGGCTTTCGACGCTTCCCAATTTGTTATATGATCAGTATCTCTCCCCATGTTTTCTTCAAAATACCATTTAAGAGTCTGTTTTGCTTTCTTTAAATTTTTAGGAAATTGTAGTAGTTTTTCATTCAGTGACCAATTAAATGACGTTTTAGCTTTCTTAACTTTCAGGGTTATAGGATTTTGGTAAAATTTCCATTTCCAAAATTTGCACAGCTAATGTTTTAGTAGCTAAAAGGAAGTCAGTCCTAGAAAAAGTCTTATGTCTGTCAGAAAAAAAGGTGTAATCTTTGCCCCCCCCCCAAATAGAGATGTCTCCAAACATCTACTAGTTCTTGATTTCCATCAGTTTAAAAAAGTACATGAGGAGTTTTCCTTGGTCCTTTTTCCTGGCTTTACTACAAGATCCGTCCA
>NW_024825413.1:0-1603 GCF_019175285.1 Sceloporus undulatus
TATTATTATTATTATTATTATTATTATTATTATTATTATTATTATTAATATAGTGCTATAGACTACCTCATCTGAATTATTAGTCAGTATACTGTAGTGGTTTTCCTTGAGGACTCAGATTGAAGAAATCCAGCTTGAAATCCTTCGGTCAACCAAGAACCTCCATAAGTGAATTTAGTCAAGTTTTGTTTCCCCAACCTATCCTACTTTGCAGGATTGTTGTGGAGACGAAATGGAGAGAGGGGGAGAGAATGCTGTACAGTATGTTGCTTTGAGAAACTTAGAGGGAGCATGAGGATTTTTTTAAAAACCCTTTTTGTTTGGTTTTCTTTATAGCTAAGACAGACCATAAAGTAGAGGTCATTGCTCCCCAGTTCTCCAAGGTGAAAGTCAAAGACTTCTTTGAGAGGCTGGTATGTATGGAACAATATTGCCTGCTTAATGTTTGCTTGTGTGTGCCGTTTTGTTGCTTTGCTGCTAATGAGTGTGAATTCTTTCTCCTATTAGTAGGAAAATTAACTGCAAGCTCTGAAAGCAATAGGCAATCGGCAATCCCGAGAAATGTTACTATCTCATTAAGGAAGGATTTTTCAAATATGTTTACATCCTTTGCTTGCGCTCATTCCATAGTCTGTGTAAACATTAGCCCAGTATTAAGATGTGTGTCCGCTTATTCCACATTAGGGCTACACATAAACATACGAAGACCTTGTCTAGATCTCTGGCTAGTTCTGATAATGCTTATTCTAAAGTAGGTTGAGTCACATACAAGTGTCCTGTTTTCAAAGGTATATCCCATATTTGGCGACTTCAGTTTCATCCCATATTGGAGTGTAGGGGATTCTGTATTTTTGAGGGCATGCCAGCCATGCTCCCATCAGATTTCCCTCCAAGCTTTTAGCATGTACACAGCAATGAGGCCTCACATACCACAAGTCAGAGATCTGTTTGCTGGGATTGTGGCTGGCATGACACCACTTTCCGTCCTGTCTGTCCAACTGAACTGACACTGAGCTGCCGAATAAATTAGAGTGCAATAAATGAACTAATAAACAAATGGTTTCATCTCACAATGACTGGCTTGCCATTGCAAGTTTTGCATGAGATCTGAGATCCACTTTTTGCAAGACTTCAAGCAACCTTTTATTCTGTAGTCGAAGGCTTTCATGGCTGGCATCCGTAGTTTTTTGTGGGTTTGGGGGGCTATGTGGCCATGTTCTAGAAGAGTTTGTTCCTGATGTTTCGCCAGCATCTGTGGCTGGCATCTTAAGAGAATGCTGGCATGGAAGTGAGGTGTGTGTGTGTGTGTGTGTGTGTGTGTGTGTGTGTGTGTGTGTACACACACATACACATACTGAGTGACCTTGGGTTGGGGGGAGTTGGTGGGCTCCCTAATTTCTTCCATGGCACCAAGAAAATACCAAGAAACATTACTATCTGTTTCCGTTCTTTTCAGGAGAACCTCTTGAACCCTAATATGCCCTTAAAGTTAGCAAAGTTTGGCTACCAGTCCTGAAAAACCCTAAACCCAAGACCCAGCAAATGCAAATGAAAACGACCCAGGGTCAGGGGTATTCCCAGCAGACAATGGATCTCTAATTAA
>NW_024825414.1:0-1603 GCF_019175285.1 Sceloporus undulatus
AACATGGGTCAACAGTGTGATGCAGCAACTAAAAAGGCCAATGTGATCCTAGGCGACATCAATACGAGTATAGTGTTATGTAAGTGGTTGGACTGGATAGCTCTTCTAGTTTCTTTCAACTCAAGATTCTATGTTATTGATTAAGGGAAGTAATAGTGCAACTCTATTCTGCTTTCTTCAGGCCCTTACTTGGAATACTGTGTCCATTTTGGGTCACCACAATTCAAAACGGATGTTGATAAGCTGGAGTGTATCCAAAGGAGAGCAATGAAAATGGTGAAGGGTCTGGAAACCATCAAGCCCTATGAGGAGTGGTATAGGGAGCTGGGAATGTTTAGCCTGGATACCTAGCTAATACCCCATAGGACAGGATCATAATTCAAAATGACTTGAATAAACTAGAAAGCTGGGCCAAAGCTAACAAAATGAAATTCAATACGGAGAAAAGTAAGTTATTGTACTTAGGGCGGAAATATGAAATGCACAGATATAGGATGGGGGAAACCTGGCTGAATGAAACTACTTGTGAAAGGTATCTAGGAGTCCCAGTAGACCACAAGTTGAACATGAGTTAACAGTGCGATGCGGCAGCTAACATGGCCAATGCGATTTTAGGCTGCATCAATAGAAGTATAGTGTCTAGATCAAGGAAAGTAATAGTGTCACTCTTTTTTGCTGTGTCCAGTTTTGGGCACCACAGTTCAAAACGTATGTTGAGAAACTGGAACACATCCAAAGGAGGGCAACTAAAATGGCTGGATGGCCATCTGTCAGGGATGCTTTGATTTAGATTTCCTACATGGCAAGGGGTTGGAGTGGATGGCCCTTATGGTCTCTTCCAACTCTAAGATTCTATGATTCTATTCCAGCTCTGATTCTATCATTCTAAAGTGGAATCATAGTGCCATGATAATGTAGAATGAAAGGGCCCTCAGTCTTCATAATAAGGGCAATGAATTCAGCTTCCTTACCCACAGAGGCCACATTTTCGTAATTCTCCATCTTCACATCATTGTACATCAGTCTCTGCTTCTTCGTCAGCAGTTTCCATTCCTCCTCAGTGAAATATACCGCCACATCCGCAAAGGTCACCTGCAAAAGAAAATAGCCTTCATTCACAGAATGACTAACAAAAAAACACACACAAAAAAAAACAAAAAAACAAAAACAAAAAAAAGGGGGGGGCACATGATGCATCCCAAAATCATTTGATCACCTCAGAATTTAGTCCAGGAAAGAAACTTTAAATTCTGTTAGCAAGAAAAAAAGCTACTATTGATGATGGATTAGGATATTGACTATCCCAACACTTTTGTACATTGAGCCTCCAAAGATTATAGTGCATGTAGCCATTTGTTGCCAAATTTCAGAGGCAAATGTCATTTTTAAAAAGCAGTTCTGGGGAGCACTGTGGGCTTGAAGGACATGGGGCCACCCCCGATTTAGATCCAGAGACACTCTCCCATATAACCCAATGTTTCACAGCTGGGAAAAACAAGACACGTGTGGGCAAGCAACACCAGAAAGTGGTGAAGATGGTAAAAGTTGTTTATGAAGAAGATCACACAAGTGGGAAAGGGCACAGCAGTTTGCTTTGGCCTCA
>NW_024825415.1:0-1603 GCF_019175285.1 Sceloporus undulatus
GGGAGGCAAGACAATAGATCTAGTCTGGAAAGAGGTCCGTCTTAATATCCTTCCTAAAGGCTTCCAAGGTGTTAATAGGATGGATCTCATCCGGAGGTCGTTCCAGAGTGAACCAACATCTTGTATCTTGCCTGGAAACTAATGGGCATCCAGTGGAGGGATTTAAAAACCGGTGTAATGTGAGCAGTTCTAGAAGCGCCTGTAACCAACCTGGCTGCCATATTCTGTACCAATTGAAGTCTCTGAACTTGGCACAAGGGTAGCTCCCTGTAGAGTGTGTTACAGAAGTCAAGCCGAGAGGTGACCAGCGCATGTACTACTGTTTCAAGGTCTCCCTGCTCCCCGCCCCATGTCTCCGAATGATCTCACCCAGCAGCTTCATGTAAATGTTGAATAGCATTGGGGACAGAATCACGCTTTGAGGGATGCCCAACTCTTCCAGGCTTTCCAGAAGGATACTGTGGCCAATGCTATTGAAGGCCGCTGAGAGGCCTTCAAGAGCACCAGCAGGGCCTCACTTCCCCTTTTCAAAGAGCTGTTGATGCTCAGACGGAGGTCATCGACTAAGGCGACCATGGACGTCTGTAACCTGTCCTAAATTCAGTTTGAAATGGATGTAGAAAAATCCATTTCTTCCAAGACTGCTTGGAGTTGAATGGCAACTTCCCTCTTGATTACCTTGCCTAAGAATATTAAGATCCAAACTGGTCTGTAATTGTTTCTGTCCAGGGAGTCAAGGGGAAGGCTTTTTTTAGGAGTGGTTTAACCACCGCCTCTTTGAGGCAAGATAGATGACAGCCTTCCCTCAAAGATGCATTAGTTATGTTTTTAGGAGCATCTTGATGGTATCTCCCCCTGGATGGCCAGCTAAGACGGGGAAGGATCGAGAGAGCAAGTCGTTGTTTTCATACTCCCAAGGAGCTTTTCTACATCCTCTGTACTAACTGACTCAAATTCATCCAGAAGAACAGTACTATAGGCAGAGGCTCTGGATACCTCTCCTGTCGCCTCCGTCATAAGGCTGGCATCCAAATCGGCTCTTATCTGAGAGATTTTGTCTGCGAAGTAGTTATTAAAAGCATCACAGCAGGCTTTTGTAGGTTCTAATAAAGAGTTCAGGGTTCTGGAAGCTATATATTAAATAGGACAGTGTTGAAAAATATGTAGTTTGGCAAATGGGTGATATAACCCAAGAAAAAGGTTTAGTTCACAGAGACTGGAAGCATCTTAAAGTAAAAGTTAAAAGAATAGATATGTAAATGCAGAACATGTTCACATCTATAAACTTCACTGTCAAACATACTGGTGGCAACCAGATGACAGACAAGCGTCGGTGGGACCCCAAAAGCCATCAACCAACTGGAAAAGAAGATTCAACAGAGGGGAAAGTCCAAAGATTGTGATGAACTATCTAGAGAATGGGATGATTTTGATAAGAGACACTTTACGGTCTACAGAGGAAGATGTAAAGATTGCTCAACGCCCTCAAGGAATGTGGTCCATTGAAACAGGAGGAAGCAAAGACTTTTTACTAGATGAGGTGTTAAGTCCACAGCCGGTAAAAAGAAACACGTGGTCAGTTACAAGGACTGATCCAGAGAAG
>NW_024825416.1:0-214 GCF_019175285.1 Sceloporus undulatus
ACTTGAGGACCGCCTCTCCCCATACAATCCGCCCCGCACACTCAGAACATCTGGGCAGCAGCTACTGAGGGTCCCTGGGGCAAGACTATCCTCTACATCGAAGAGGACGTTTACCATCGCGGCCCCGACCCTCTGGAACACGCTGCCCATAGAGCTCCGCTCGGCCACCTCCCTGGCCCAGTTCAGGAAGGAACTAAAAACCTTCCTGTTCAAG
>NW_024825416.1:314-1603 GCF_019175285.1 Sceloporus undulatus
GAACTAAAAACCTTCCTGTTCAAGTCAGCATTCCCCGATATAAGTCCTAGTTAGTCTCCCCCCCTCTGACAGCAGTGGCAAGCTGGCCAGAATGTATTTTAATTGTAGATTTTAATGTATTTTATTGTATTTTGTGTATCTGTTTATTATATTGTACACCGCCCTGATTGTAAGAAGGGCGGTATAAAAATAAAACTTTTATTTATTATTTATTATTAGATGACCCTGAATTCTGAATTTATAACATGTTGTCTACTTCCCTCTATATCATGTATAATTTTATACAACTCTTTCATCCTCCCAATTTATTTGCCTTTTACCTCTAAGTTTAAACCTTCAAAAGATCTTGCTGCAGTCCTGACCGTCTAGTTACAGTATTTCGAAGCAGCTGTCCTGAGTGGATGGGACACACTATCCTGATGAATAAACCACAACCAGCTATTCCATCTAAGATAGCCTGAAAAATTGCAGAGGATGCCTTGAGTTTAATCACTCTCTGGGAGGCTTCTAGAGGATGGCTTTCTTAAATGGTTAGCCATTACAGTTCAGATGGCTTCTTCATCTTTAAGATTTCCCTTTCCAAGGGAATTTAAATGAGGCCTCAAAATTATATCTATTTGGTGTTTTCGTATTCTGTTTGCTATGAAATTCTTTTAAAAGAATTTAAAAGTCTGTTAGCCTTTCTTTTGTTATCCCATTGCTCTTTGCCCTCTCCCTACCATTTCCCTTTTATACATAGAAGTGTCCTCTCTGGCATGCTATACTGTACTTCTTCTTGAAAAGTTTTCTTAAGGCACTTCCATTTTATTTGTACACAAGAAAAGTGTGTGTGTGTGTGGGGGGGGGGGAATCTGTACCAAATGACAATTAATGTTTATTTTTATAGAGCTTGCTTTGTAAATTTCACAATAACATTCAGTTATATTATCTTTCTAATCTTTCTTTCTGTTCCTATTTTCTCTCACACACAAAATATATACTCCACACACATACACACAAATAATATATGTTAGGCACAGAGAGCCTTGTAACAGATGAAGAGAAAGCTGAGCACTATAACTGAGGTTGCCTAAGCACTATAACTGGGGAATGACTGTGGGGAAAAGATGAAAATTTAAATAACTGTGCAGACATGCACAACGTTATTATTTAATCAATTTATTTCCCATTGTTCTCGTGACATGGGATCCATGGTGGTTCACAATATAAATTAAAACAAAATACATGAATTAAAGCCTAATCATAAAAAGTTAAAAAACAATGAAACTACCATATTAAAACATTAATGC
>NW_024825417.1:0-1603 GCF_019175285.1 Sceloporus undulatus
CTGCCTAAGTTAGTACCTTACATTTCTCCATGTTGAAATTCACTTTATTAGTTTTGGCCCAGCTTTCTAATCTATTGAGGTCACTTTGAATTTTGATTCTATCCTCTGGAGTATTAACTACTCCACCTAATTTGGTGTCATTTGCACATTTGATAAGCATGCCCTCTATTCCTTCATCCAAGTCATTGATAAAGATCTTGGTGATCCAGTTTTGCCAAATCAATTTAACCTGACACCAGTCTAGCCTTAATTCAACCTCCCAACCCTCTGTTCTGGGGTTCATGCAGTTGAGAATGAATGAGTGTCTTATGCATCCCTTCATACTGATGTGTATGTGTGACACATTCTGCCTGAGAATTCTAAATACTCCTCCTTAAAACTGCCAATACCAGAATGCAACAGGAGGCAGCTAGAGCAGTCAAAGTGGAATAGTAGCACTATAAGAGTATAGTGTGATAAACACCACTGTGTCCAGTCTGTTGCCTTTGGGAAGCCCACCATCAGGACACTCCATTTCACACTCTCTAGCAACTAATTTATAGCCATCCTGGGTGGAGGTAAAATAAAGTTATCCTGACTAATCACCACCGATTGCTCCATTTTCCATGAAGGTATCCTGTCTGCCTTTAAAGCCGTTCAATTGGCAGCTATAACTAATCTTGTGGTAGTGAAGACCACATATTATCTATGTGCTGTAAGAAGAAGTCTTTTCTTCTGCTTTCTTTTTCCGGTTCTACACTATCCTTTTTTGGTGTATTGATCAGAACTGTAAAGTATTCTAATAATAATAGTTTTTATTTATAAACCGCTTTTCTGCGATGATCAAAGTGGTGTACAAGTAAAAATTGCAATAACAAATACAGAATAGAGAATAAAAATTGCAATACATAAATAAAACTTTCAATAAAAACATCCCAATTATACAAATTAAAACCATCACAACAAAACCAAGCCAGCTGAATACGGTCAGTAATACACTACATATAGGGGGGAGTCACATAATCTCAAGGGACATCGGGGAAGGCTTGCCGAAACAAGAAGGTCTTAAGTCTCTTTTTAAAGAGATCCAGGGAGGTGGTGGAGCGGAGCTCGTCGGGAAGGGTGTTCCAGGTCCTAGGGGCCGAGATGGAAAAGGCCCTTTACGAGGTTGACACATATCTCGTTGTCGGGATCCTCAGCAAATTCTTCCCGACTGACCTGAGTGTGCGGGGCAGATTATATGGGGAGAGGTGGTCCTCCAAGTACCCTGGGCCCAAGCCATTTAGGGCTTTATAGGTTATAACCAACTGTTGTATTGTGCCCAGAAGCGAACAGGCAGCCAATGGCGATCTTGCAAAATTGGTGTTATATGGCTGGCCCTGGAACATCCAGTAACCAGCCTAGCAGCCATATTCTGCACTAATTGAAGCTTCCGAGTTTGGTACAAGGGTTGCCCCATGTAGAGCGCATTGCAGAAATCCAACCGAGAGGTTACCAAAGCATTTACCACTGTTTCAAGGTCCCCCCGGTCTAGGTAGGGTTGCAGCTGGCGTATCAGCCGAAGCTGGTAACAGGTGCTTCTGACTGCCACATCCACTTGAGAAGTCAACTTCTAGTCATGGTT
>NW_024825418.1:0-1603 GCF_019175285.1 Sceloporus undulatus
AATACCTGCAAACTATGTAGATCAACAATTTCATTTTAAAAGGTTTTGAAGGACCGCCTCTCCCCATACATTCCGTCCCGCACCCTCAGAACATCTGGGCAGCAACTCCTGAAGGTGCCGGGGGCTAGACTTTCCTCCGTCACCAAGCGGACGTTTTCCATCGCCGCCCCGGCCCTCTGGAATACGCTGCCCGCTGAGCTCCGCTCGACTACCTCCCTGGCCCAATTCAAGAAGGATTTAAAGACCTTCTTATTTCATCAAGCATTCCCCCCATGAACATCATTTAGGGCCTCCCTCCTCTTTCCGTGGCCATGAGGAAGGGCTAATTGGGGTTTTATCTTTTTATCTTTTTTATTGTTTTTATTGTTTCTTTGATGTATTGTTTATCCTTGATTTGCTTGATTTATGTATGTATATCTTAATTGTGTGTAAACCGCCCTGATCTATGGAAGGCTGCGGTATATAAATAAAACTTTTATTATTATTATTATTTAATATTGTACAGTAATGCTACAGCAAAGTACATCACTCACCATTTGGCCAATTAGAAGATTATCCTTTTGAACAGCCTTTTTGGAAGAAGAAAAATCCATATCAATAAAAGACCAAAAACTGGTATGAATTGGAAGAGTAACTTGCTGGTCTGTATCTTCACCGTACTTTTTCCCGGGGATATATATGGTAGTTGTTCTATTCTCCAGCACTTGAACCAGTTAGGAAAAATGACTTTAACCTAATGATTTTTGGATGTCTCTATAACTATGGCTTTGAATAATTTAAACAACATACAGTAATAAACTTTTTCTTAGAGATAGTCGGCATAATGTATTTTCAGATTGCAGCACTCCTGCAAGTCATTACTGCACTGCAGAGGTAGCAAAAGAAGAGCTTATATGCTATTGGCTGGATTCAGATATGACCCTCTATGTACAGAAACTCAGTTGAGTACGGTGGTAAGGCTATCACTGTTTTCTTCTTCAGTCTCCAGCTTTCTTGCTTTTCTCTTTCTTTCTTTCCCCAATCTATTTTTATTTATATATAGTAGTGCATATAATGATTAACATGTACAACCACAATTGAGAGGGGAAAAAATTAAGGAAAAAAAAATCCAAGAAAGAGACCAAAAATTTAAAAACAATATCTTACACCAGTGCTTCTTAAGGGGGCTGGAACTTGGAAGAGATTCCCCCCCTCACAGTGCGCCAGAGACTGACACATACAGTATTTGTACTCATTGGGTTCAACTGTTTATTTCCTGGACACTTGCCATGGACTGGTCCACTAATCACCACCTTGAATGGCACTCTCTTACATCACAAGTCACTTAATCAATATATTAAAATTAAGTACAAGGAAAGAAAAAAATAGAAGAATCTATACTTAATGTTTACTTTTCAGCTTCTATTTTGTTTGCTTGTCCAACTGAACTTGTCTTCACCACACAAATTATAAAACCACTCTGCAGAATTTAGTCTGAGAATCTATGTGCACTGCAGAAAATTGTCATCTATTACAATAACAAAAGAAATTCACATTCCTAAAAAAAAAATTGTCCTTCCTTCCTTCCTTCTATTTTTATTTTATTTGACTATTTTTCTAGAAG
>NW_024825419.1:0-1603 GCF_019175285.1 Sceloporus undulatus
AGTTATGTCTCCTTTGGGAGAACCAAGTTCCATTGCTTGAACAGACTATGGAATCAAATATCCAGTTCAATTAGTCATTTTTATATCTACTGTACTCAAAATTCACAGAGACTCTATGTGTGCATGTGTTTGTTCACAATATAACAAACATATTATAATCATAAATTAATGGCTCCATTAAGGGGAAGGTAATAAAAAGCACAAAGGTACTGGTTTTCCTTTGTGTGGTAGATGAAAATTTGATACTGTGCAGTTTGTTACTTTTTCAGTGAATATTTGATCACTCTGCTATAAATCTGCTATAAACTAATTCCTTTTTTTCTGTGTGGCAATTTTCAATAGCTTTTGTGTCACTAGCTTGCTTTCACTGAACTTCAACCTCAGGCTATTTTTTTCTGGATCAGTGATAGAAGCTTGTCTTTTAGTTTTAATTTACTTAAGTTCATAGTATTATTTTTATATGTTTGGCTGAATTGTCCAATAACTCCTATTTCCATATTTTGGCTTCCCTGCTCATGTTCATGATTGTTATCTGTGTGATTTGTTAGTAACTATGGCCTGGGACAGACTGCCCTCAAAGGGCAGCCTACCGGCGGCCTATTTTCCTCTGCAGGGAAAGTGCAGCCCCCAAATCGCACGCCATCACTGTGGAGGAAAAAGAACCTGGTATTCTTTTTGAGGCGCTGCAATGATGTCACGAGTGCACCACTGGCGTACTCACAACATAAATGCCGTATGGTGCCATGCGGATGCCATATGGCACTGCACGGATGCCACATGGCACTTAAGTCACAATGGTGGCACCCGTATGGACAGGATGCTGCCATTGTTATGCCACCACTGTGTATTAGGGTTAGGAACCATGTGGTTGCTGTGTGGTCCCTAACCATATTATCGGCACCAGTATGTCACTTGTTGTTGGTGGGCACTGGACCTTAGTTTAAATCAAAATGAGAGAAGGCTGAGATGCCTAGTAAGCCTAGTAAGACTTTCAGACTGCTATTGATCAACCTCTTTTCTAGTATTAAGATTTGGCAAATCCTTTATTTTTTCCTAGTTTCATTTCTCCATCTCTAACTTGTTTACTGAAAAATCTTCTCAATTAGATCTGCCTATAAAACTGCATATTTCTTGCACATCGTTATCAGGACATAGCAATATCTTTAAACTGTTTTAACATACAGTGGTAATACCAAGCTTGGAATGCAAACTGTTATTGTATGGGGTGCATTTGCGATTATCCCTCTCTGAAAGAGCAGGTTTTTAACTTGGTGGTGTTCTTGGACCCAGCGTTATTCTTGGAAAGCTAGATTGCTCTGGTGGCCAGGAGTATCTTTGTTCAGATTTGTACCTTTTCTTGGCTACCCCAGAGTCATGTCAGGTGTAGATTTTAGAGATCATACAACCCTGGTCCTGTGAGAACTGCACTGGCTTCCAATTTGCTACCAAGTTCAATTCAAGGTTTGGGTGTTGACCTATGAAATCTTAAACAACTTGTGGTCAAGATATCTGAAAGACTGCCTCCTCTCATATAAGCCTGCAAGAAATCTGAGATCTTCAGAGGAAGCCCTGCTGAATGGCATAACACCTCATGAAACTGATG
>NW_024825420.1:0-1603 GCF_019175285.1 Sceloporus undulatus
CATCATTGGAAGTGCAATCACTTCGGAAGTGAGCTGGAACTGAGCCACAACACCACCAAAAAGGTCCGTGTGATATACTCCAATGTCACTCTTTACTTTTTATCATGAGGATAAAGCAGTATTTGTTTACTTTGTTTTCAGTCTGCCTTCCAGACAATTGTCTCGCAAAGGGGCTCATCAGTTAAAAAAGCAGAGAAGAGTTCCTGCCACCAGTTATAAAAAAATTAAGACAAAAGATACAGAAGAGAAAGAGAGAACAAAGCATTTAAAAACAAAAAAATGGGAGGGGAGAGATAGATCTGTTCTTCAAGACCAGCACAAAATCATGTGCTATCATTTTCCTTTCTTGGCCTTCTTGCACTGAATACCATTTAGTGGCTAATGGAATTGCAGCTCACACTGGCTATGTTGGCTGAGGAATTCTGGGGAGCTGTAATTAGGTTTCTCAGGGCATGTTCACACTACTCACATTTAGTGTTCTGATTCCACCATAATTGCTAGTAGTTGTTGTTCTGTCCCTTCAAGTCATTTCTGACTTGTGATAACCCTATCACAGATTTTTCTTGGCAAGATTTCTTCAGAGGAAGTTTGCCACTGCTTTCCTCTCAGGCTGAGAGTGTGTGACTTGTCCAAGGTCTCACTTGGTTTCCCTGGCTGAGGTGGGATTTGAACTCTGGTCTCCCAGTGTCCTAGTTCAATGTTCAAACCACTACACTATGGTACTCTGCACAATTGTGAATAATGCTTAATGCAACACACTTAATGACATAACCAGGGCTGGCCCTAGATCCCAGGTGTTGGCCTTGAACTATCAAGTATTTGGGTTGCAAGATTTGCTCTGACTCTTCATTTTTCATGGGTCATCTCCAGTTAGGAGATGAGGAGGATGAAGATTCTCCAATTTGGGGTGGGGGTCAGTTCTAGGCAAAAGGAAAGGCCTGTGACCAAATTTCCAGCTAACCTAGGAGAGCTCCAGCTTGCTAAATATGCAATAATTATTTGCAACTTGCAAAGATTCTTGAGATGGGGCAAGGATTTATTTAATTACCTTCCTCCTTCCCTCCTGGTCATTGTAATGTCTAGGCTTACCCTCTCTTCTGCACCCACCTTTTGGCTGGAAGCAAGGAGACTAGATTAAATGTTTTTATCTGTTTTCCCATCTAAATGAGAAAGAATAATCCCCTCATTTCACCTTGATCTAGGAATAGCTCCTTTAACTAAGATGTCTGTCATAATTTTCAAACAGGAAAATACAAATGTTCTCTGTCTCTCTGTGTGTGTGTGTGTGTGTGTGTATACATTTTTATATATATATATATATATATATATATATATATATATATATTTGTATATATAAATGCATATACGTTTGTATGCATACATATGTATGTGTATACATACATATATATAGGCAAATGCATATGCATACACACACACACACACATGTATACACACACATATATACATATATAGAGTCACAGGTATTCAACAGTGGAGGACTGAAATCGTGACAGTCGTGTGCAAATATGTATTTTCATTTTAAATTTTGTATCCCGGCTGTTTATTTTTATTACTTTTTTATTACTTTATTACTTTTGTGTCT
>NW_024825421.1:0-1603 GCF_019175285.1 Sceloporus undulatus
CCAACCTGGCTGGCTATCCAGGGGGGAGAAAAAATCATGGTGATGCTGAAAAACATAATTAATGCATCCCTAAGAGAAGGCTCCCTGCCTCCCTGTCTCAAGGAGGCAATAGTTAGACCACTCTTAAAAAAGCCTTCCCTGGACCCCCTGGATAGAAATAACTACAGACCAGTCTCATTACTACCATTTCTGAGCAAGGTGATCGAGAGAGCGGTCGCCAATCAACTACAAGCAGTCTTGGAGGAAACAGATTTTCTGGATCCATTTCAAACTGGCTTCAGATCGGGATACGGAATTGAGACTGCCATGGTCGCCTTAGTTGATGATCTCCATCTGGGCATTAACAGGAGAAGTGTGACCCTGCTGGTGCTCTTGGACATCTCAGCGGCCTTCAATACCATTGACCACGGTATCCTTCTGGAACGCCTGAGAGAGTTGGGTATTGGAGGCACTGCATTGCAGTGGATCCGGTCCTACCTTCCAGATGGTGTCGCTTGGGGACAGTTGTTTGGCCAAGAGGGAGGTCAAATCGGGCATCCCTCAAGGGGCGATTCTGTCCCCACTGCCATTCAACATTTACATGAAGCTGCTGGGCGAGATCATCCGGGGACATGGGACAGGGTGTTATCAGTACACTGATGACACCCAAATATACTTCTCTATGTCTCGGACTAAAGCAGTGACTAAGGATGGAATCTCTCCTCTGAATGCCTGTCTTGGGCAGTAATGGACTGGATGAGGGAAAACTGACTCAAGCTGAATCCAGGTAAGACAGAGGTACTCACTATAAGAACCTCGAATCCAGGAATGGAGTTGTGTCAGCCAGTTCTGGATGGGGTCACACTTCCCCAGAAGGATTCTGTTTGCAGTTTGGGGGTGCTCCTTGACTAGTCACTCCAACTGACAGCTCAGGTGGATGCGACAGTCAAGAGCGCCTGCTATCTCCTTCGTCTGATATGCCAACTGCGCCCCTTCCTGGAGCCGAGGGACCTGGAAACAGTAGTACATGCACTGGTAACCGCTCGATTGGACTTCTGTAATGCGCTCTACTTGGGGCTACCCTTGTGCCAAGTTCGGAAACTTCAGCTGGTACAAAATATGGCAGCCAGATTGATCACAGGAACTTCTAGGAATGACCATATAACACTGGTCTTGAAGTCCCTGCACTGGCTGCCTATTAGTTTCCGGGCAAAGTACAAGGTGTTGGTGATTATTTTTAAAGCCCTACATGGCTTGGGCCCAGAGTACTTGAGGGAATGCCTTCTTCCCTATTGTTCGTCCTGCACATGAAATCTACTACAGCCAAAAAAATCTAGGTTAACATCCGTTTCCCAGGGGGCCTTTTCTACTACTGCTCCTAAACTATGGAACAACTGCTGGAGGAGATCCATCACATTCCCACTCTGACAGCTTTTAAGAAACCACTCAAGATGGATGTCTTCTGGCAGGCCTTTCCAACTTAGTTACCCTCCCCAGCTATAGAGATATTTGTCTCCTCATCTGTCTATTCTTCCCTTCCTATATTTCTGCCTTTTTTAAAAATTCTTTTAATGCTTTTAATGTTTTTTATACTATTATTGTTTAATTCTGTTTTAGTACTGAG
>NW_024825422.1:0-1603 GCF_019175285.1 Sceloporus undulatus
ATTCAAGGAGGAAAAATGTCCAAGGTCTGCAAATCACATCGGCACAAATAGCTGAAGAAGTGGCCGTGGGTTATAGGCAATCAATCTCCCAAGCCTGCTTAGGAAACACAGAGCCTCAACAACCATAGACAGATCTGAGCCTGAACAGACAGGCCAAACTAAAGCTGTGGAGTTGAAGGTTTTCATGGACGGCATCCATAGTTTTTTGTGGGGTTTCCAAGCTATGTGGCCATGTTCTCGAAGATAACGCTGCTTCGGGTCACTTGGGAGGTATGCTGTTTAAATCATGCCTGTGTCTTAAGAGGCCAGAAGCTGCACCAAAGCCATGCTCCAGTCCTTAGGACTGAAGCATGGCTTTGGAGTGGCTTCTGGCCACTTAGGATACAGGCATCATTTCAACAGCATAGCTCCAAAGTGGCTTAAAGCAGCTTTATTTTGGCCTGTCTGTTCTGGCCCAGAGTGACCTTTCAAAGATTCAGGCTTTACATCTCAATTGGGGAGAAACCCACTGTTCTCAGGTCACAGGGAGCACCATCACAATCCTAAATAATGGAGATGGCACTCCTGAAGTTATCGTATGTGTCCCAAAACTGGCCAAAAAGGGCAAATGTAGACATTCCTTCTTGCTGAGAGTGTCCCACAAATAGGGTTGCCATAAGTCAGGACCTCCAAACCGGGACAAAGGTAGGACAAATGTAGGACAACAATTTTTGACTAAACTTTCTAGACTTATACATGAGTTTACAGTATACTATAGATTTAATATTGTCACAACAAACTTAGGTCATATTGATTTTAATGGGTCCCCTCTAAGCATGCTTGAATTGAGTCCCACCTCTATATTTTATGCAAACAAAGTCAAAACAAACTGTCTTTCATAGACTGAAAGACACCAGAAGCTCTCTTTTTAACTGTAATATTCTTTACTAAATAAAAATAGGCGTTCTCTCTCTATAATTGCTGCCGATAGCAAATACTCCTCACATTACACAATGGTTAGGGTGAGGTCAAAGTCAAACTCATTAAATTTACATGACATGACAACCTTTGCAAAAGGAAATTAGCATGAATTCCCCAGCAAATGACATTTGAAAAATAACACAGTACATACAATTTCAAAATGAGCCATTTTTTAAAAAACTCATGTCCCATTCAAAGTGTCCCATTAAAACAATGAGTAGTATGTTTTCAAAGTATTATGCATAGTTCCCTAAAAATCATGTTTTATATAATTATACTTCTTATTTTCCTGAGAAAAATTTAATTGAAAGCCTTCTCTTGGTACAGGCGAGTCATAATGTACATTGCCCCAATTTATGGCATTTCAAATGTACAATGTTTCTCCAAAAATAAAGATTTGCCCATAATGTATAGCTCTTTCCTTGTTCTAGAAGCAGGGCAAAAACAAGCTAAAGTTCTTTAGTGTCTGGAAGCGCCTCAGAAGACAGGACAGTCTGAATCAAGGGACTCCTCCGAAAAGGAAAGAGCAAACAGTGTCTTCTAACATGTGCGTTTGTTTGTTATTTATTCCCTCCCTCCCTCCTTCCTTCCTTCCTTCCTTCCTTCCTTCCTTCCATGGTCTGAAGTTTCATGGTCTTTCCTC
>NW_024825423.1:0-1603 GCF_019175285.1 Sceloporus undulatus
TGGTGTGAGTAGAGTAAGGGGAATAATAAAATGGACATTGATCAACCTTAAATTGTTGTTCCAAGTAAAATAAATCCACTGAATTGATGGAATTTACAGATAAGTTGATTTACTGAGTCCAGTGAATTTGGTTCATTTACTGTGCCTGGGACTAGCATTTGGAAAGAGGCTTATAGTCCATCAGCATTTCATGTTGAAATTCACTTTGTGTCTTAGTAGATAACTATGCAGTAAACATTAAGGGTCTATGATAATAATCCCTTCTATGCTTTAAATTTCTGCTGTCTCATACTATCCAACACTTCATTGATGAAAACCAGGAAACATGGCCAAACAACATATGACCAAGATGGCAAAAGGTTTTAAGAAAGATGGACACTCAACCTAGGTGAAGCTGCTGCAGTTTCTTTTTGCCTGAGCCTTCTGGACAGGGCAAGATTCCCTTGTTGAGTTATTTGAATGCAAACTATTTTTGTATTTTAAACTCAGTTTTCAGCAATAAAATTAAGCTCAGGGCAATTGGGGGGGGAGTGGAAGGAAGAGAAAGAAAGTGGGCCATTTTAAAAGCAGCTGAAAAAGTGGAACTACATTGGGACTGACTTTGACTAACCAAGACAGTTGGTGGATATACTGTTGAGTATCACAGAAGTTCCTTTTTCTTACCCCAAACTCCCAACATTACATTCAAGAGACGTTTAAGGAAATTGTTGTTATTATTAGCTGCTGAATGAGGAACCTCCAAGTCACCCTGTCTTCAACAGCCCTGTTCAGGTCTTGAAGACCTTGACTGAGTCTGTTCATCAAGGTGAATCATGTCCTCTCATGAGATGACCAAAGTACCACAGTCTCAGTTTAGTCATCTTGGCTTCTAGGGAGATTTCAGATTTGATTTGTTTGTCTTTGTAGCAGTGCACGGTATCCACAGAAATCCTCTCCAGAACCACATCTCAAAAGAGTTGATTTTCTTCCTATCAGATTTCTTCACTATCCAGCTTTCATAACCATACATAGAAACTGGGAATGCAATCACATGGACCATCTTAACTTTAGTATGCAGTGATAATTTTTTTCACTTCAGGATCCTGTCTAGATTTTTCATATCTGCCTTTCCAAGACATAATCTTCTGATTTTTTGACTGCCGTCTCCATCTTGATTAATGACTGAGCCAAGGTATAGAAAATCCTGAACTATTTCAAAGTTTTTATTGCCTACTTTAAAGTTATGTAAATCATCTGTGGTCATTATTTTTGTTTTCTTAATATTCAAGCAAATTACCTACAGATAAAGATTTTTCTGCTTCAAAATGCTTGCTGGGAGTGTGGAAGCAAGGTCCTATAGCAGATCAAGCCAGAAATATCCCGAGAAGCTAAGATGACAAAATCTAAACTGTCATACTTTGGACACATCATGAGAAGGCATGAATCATTGGAAAAACATTAATATTGGGAAAGGTAGAAGTAGAAAGAGAGGAAGGCCACATACTAGACGGATGGACTGCCCATCCGCTTCCGAGCTCAATATAAGGTGTTGGTAATTACCTATAAAGCCCTAAATGGCTTGGGCCCAGGATACCTAAAGGACCGCCTCTCCCCGTACATTCCG